>NC_137652.1:693406-734832 GCF_963422515.1 Blennius ocellaris | reverse complement strand
AGCACTGCGGTGCGTTCAGGACCTCCAGGAAAAGTGCGTCTTGATGTGCTTCAGTCACTGCAGGCTGATCAACTCTACTAGATCAACACTCTGATGTTTCTGTGGCCCTCAAGAGGTTCTGGGAGGCGTCTTCACTTCCTGGAGGGACTGCTTGATGTTCAGGTGGGGGGGGGGGGGGGGGGGGGGTCCCAACCACTCGGTGAGTCTGGACCCCCTGCTGTGAGAGGCTCAGGTCCTTCAGTAGACATGAACCAACGTGTGTCAATGTGTTGAAGTGACCGACGGAGACGCAGCAGCTCAACACTCACAGCTGATGTTTATTAGAAATGAAGCAGAGATCAAAGGATTTCTCTCACGACACGACACCAAATACATTTAGTACTTCTGACTCCAACACAAAACATGAAATGCATCAGAGACTGAATATGTGGACCTCTGCTGAGAACTCCAGACTTTCTAAAAGCCTCCAGGTTCCGTCCTGGACGCGGCGCCGGCTGCTTTCATGGTCAGCAGGTATTTCTGGAAGGGAGAGAGGAAAAGCAGCTTCAAGTCAGAAACAGAGACGCTTCTAGAATACCGTATTTTCCGCCCTATAAGGCACCTAAATACCTCAAATTTTCTCAAAAGCTGCCAGCGCGCCTTATATATGGACGATTGCTCTACTCCAGACTGCTATTTGACAGCTGAACAACCAGAAGCTTTTATTTTGACAACTCTAACTTCACAACGGGTCTTCAGAGCGGACGACACTCCACACAACACCTTCATCACTCATGGTTGCACACCAACGTTCTAACAAACCAAAACAAACTAGATGAAATAATTACTCCCTAAACTGGGGAACAAAAACACATAAACACAATCAACACAACACCAGCCCAACAACAACCCACAATAACCTCCAACAACACAAAACATGAATTTGTCGCTGCAAGGCATGATGGGACATCATGCCTTGCAGCGACAAATTCAACCTGAGCTCCTCAGTGCAGCCGATAGAAACTCCCATAATTCATTGTTTCTGTTTGTGGTGTTTTAAATGCAATTATTGGGGGTTCTATTTGGTTTGTGGTGTCGGTAATAATTGTGTTGTGTTGTGTTTTTGTTGCTTAGTTCATGTAGTTTAGTTTATTATTATTATTATTATTACCGGTAGTTGTAAGTTGTCACCAGCAGTGAAGAAGGTTTTGTGTGTAGTGTCCTCCTGGCATAGGCTGCAGGTAGGACTATCAAAATAAAGTGTGTGCACCTCTCTGGGTGTTAGAATCAGTGGAAAATGTAACTTAATGGCTTTGAGCTATAAATGTTGCCGACCAATGGTCTGTTCCATGCGCCTTATAGGGCGGTGCGCCTTATATATGAATGAAGTTGTAAATTATGTCAATCAATGTAGGTGCGCCTTATAATCCGGTGCGCCTTATAGGGCGGAAAATACGGTAATTAATAATATTAATCTAATAAGAACATTTGATTCTATTTTGTCATTAGAGGAAATGACAGGCTGATAAAAGCGGAACGCAGAGAGATCAAAGCTTTGAGACCGTGACTTTATTGTCGTCTCAAAGAGACTCAACGCTCTGCTGGCTGGTCCAGCAGCGAGGACCCCCCCCCCCCCCCCACCTCCCCCGACCAAAGTGCTATTTAGTGACCTTCAAGCTGCACATCCATCACCTCACTGGAAAAACATCAAAGCACCATGTTCATATCAAAGCTGTCATCAAGCCGCCCTCAGCCAATCACTGCCAGCTGAGCTGAGCTGTGATTGGCTGACGGGGCTCGGGGCCCACCTGCAGGTTCTCGTAGTGCTTGGCGGTCTTGCAGTGGTTCAGCTCCGCCTCTCTGGCGCCGCTGAAGAACCTCCGGCACACCTTGCAGAAGAAGCCCGTCTTGGGGACCAAGAACTCCAGACCTGAGGACACAGTCCAGGTTTGTCCTCCAGATCGTTCTCCGCTTGGAAAACAAGCCTTTCAAATGTCTCACCAACGGGGCTGCCGGGGTCAAAGGGGGGCAGGGAGGGGCCGGTCCTCCACACCTGGTCCTCCGTCCTCCGCTGCGTCTCTGTGGGACACAAAGTGAGACCTGACGACCTGTCCTCGTGTCCACAGAGGGACAGACGAGACGGGTCTGAATCACTACATCATCACGGTGAGGTTCTATGTGGAACCAGGTTTACTGACGAGAGCAGCTGGACCTGGTTAAAGACCTCCGGCCACAGAGAGCAGATCTTGTACGGAGAGAACCCAGCAGAACGAGTGACCAGAAGGTTCCAGCTCCGCCCCTCTGGACGGAGGTTCCTGGTTCCACGCTGCAGAACGCAGCGCTTTAGGAACAGCTGTGTTCCATCAGTGAACTTTATCATATTCATTATTAACCAACTAGTTATTATGGTGACTGGTCACTGAACGGCTGCTTCTACCTCCAAGGTTCTACCGTGTTCTAGTGCTTTCTATTGTGGATCTTTATTTACTAGTGAACAGCAGAACTTTGAGCTCTTGTCTGGTTCCACTCCACCAATAATCTGCTTGTTTGGTTCATCGTGTGGCTTTATTAGTGTTGACGTTCCAGGTGTTCCAGGTGTTCCAGGTGCTCCAGGTGATCACAAACCCTGTAAAACAAGTCCCCCTACGGGTACCGATGAAGGAACCTTGAGCTTTTCCAAACCAACCTCCTCCTGCAGCGCCATCTTTCGTCTCTTTGTGGTCTTCAGAGCGTCTGTCCTGTCCTCCGTCCTCCGTCCCCTCCTGGTCCTTCCTCCTGGAGCCACAGTCTGAGGAGCAACAGTCATCAGCTCAACAGTCATGGACACACTGAAGACACTTGGGAGTGTGGACCTTTACCTGGCCTGGGGTCGGCTTCTGGAGCTTCTGGAGCTTTAAGATGTTCTGGAGCTTCTGGAGCTTCTGGAACTTTAAGATGTTCTGGAGCTTCTGGAACTTTAAGATGTTCTGGAGCTTCTGGAGCTTTAACATGTTCTGGAACTTCAGCAGCTTCTCGATCTTCTGGTACTTTAAGATGTTCTGGGTCTTCAGCAGCTTCTGGAGCTTCAGCAGCTTCTGGACCGTCTAGAGCTTCTGGATCTTCTGGTACTTTAAGATGTTCTGGAGCTTCAGCAGCTTCTGGAGCTTCAGCAGCTTTAAGATGTTCTGGGTCTTCAGCAGCTTCTGGGTCTTCAGCAGCTTTAAGATGTTCTGGGTCTTCAGCAGCTTCTGGGTCTTCAGCAGCTTCTGGAGCTTCAGCAGCTTCTGGTGCTATAAGATGTTCTGGGTCTTCAAGATGTTCTGGAGCTTCAGCAGCTTCTGGTGCTATAAGATGTTCTGGGTCTTCAAGATGTTCTGGGTCTTCAAGATGTTCTGGGTCTTCAAGATGTTCTGGGTCTTCAAGATGTTCTGGGTCTTCAAGATGTTCTGGGTCTTCAAGATGTTCTGGGTCTTCAGCAGCTTCAGGATCTCCTGGAGCTTCAGGATCTCCTGGAGCTTCAGGATCTCCTGGAGCTTCAGGATCTCCTGGAGCTTCAGGATCTCCTGGAGCTTCAGGATCTCCTGGAGCTTCAGCAGCTTCTGGGTCTTTCGGTGCTCTCAGATGTTCTGGGTCTTCAGCAGGTTGAGACGTTGGCACATGTTGTTGGTGGAGAGAAGACTGGTGCTGTGAAGCAGGGAAAGCTTCAGAGGCCTGGAGGTGAAGAGGAGACATGAGGTCACATGTTGACGAAGATGAAGCTTTGCTCTCTATCAGTGATCGACCGGGACGTTCAACTGGAACCTCGGTGGGCGGGGCCAGATTGTGTCTCCACTGACTGAAGTTGTGGATGTGATGGAAAACACAGCTCCATGTTTCACTGGCCCTCCGTTCAGGAGCCGAGCACTGATGGAGGGGTGTCAGAAGGCGGAGCCTCGTCTGATTGGTCAATGCAACACTTCAGTGTTTCCTGGGCCATAAAGCCTCCTGCTGGTTACATACGCTGCTCTGCGCTCACTGGGCCTGGAGTCATTCTATTGACCTGCCGGCGCTCCACCGCCCCCCGGTGGCCAGATGAAGTGCAGACGCTTCTCTCAGCAACAGGAGGGGCGGAGCTTAAGCGGGGTCTGGACGCCGCGTCACAGTGAACGAGGCCTGAGCTGCTGACCACTGGGCGTGACGACGACACGCCCGCCTCGTTCAAAACCCCGCCTACATCTCAACCCTAGTGTCTGTGGTGGGACCGGGTGACCCCGGTGACCCCGGTGACCCCGGTGAGCCAGGTGACCCCGGTGACCCCGGTGACCGGGGTCGTGTCTTAATAACGGCACCTTGTCAGATCAACCTGTTGGTCTTTATCTCATGAAAACTATTAAACAAAACAGGAAGTGACACGTAGAAAAGTGAAATATGCAAAAAGTGAAGGGCACCTCAGTGGTTTCCATGGCAACAGCAGGCAGGTCGGCGACGTCTCCTATTTCATCGACGGTCACAAAGTCGCTCATATTGAAGGGGAACTCCTCCTCCTCCTCCTCCTCTTCCTCCTCCTGACAAATGAAAAAGCAAGTGTTTCCAGGACGAAGGTTGCCGGTTGAACTGCCGGCGTCTCCTCACCGTCCTGGACTCGTCCTCCGCCCTGCAGCGCTCCCCGTCCCTCCAGCTCGGCCTCCAGCCTTCAGACCTGGACCTGGACGGGCCGTCGCCATGACCTCTCTTCCTCTCCCTCCTCTCCTCCTCCCTCCTCTCCCTCTCTCTCTGAGCCTTTTGTCTCCTGGCTCTCTCCTCCTTCTCCCAGAGCCTCCTCTCCTTCTCACTCCTCTCTCTCTCCTTCAGTCGCTGCTTCTGCCGGGCCTCCTTGACCTTACGCTCCTTGTCCTGCTTCTTCACGGCGTCTCTGCCACACTGCCTTGCCTCCTGCTCTCCACCGGGGGGAGCTGCTGAGCTTTGACCAGTTTTGATCCTGCACTCCTCCAGCAGGGCGTTAACCATGGCCTGAGTCATCTGGAAGACAGAGGTCAGAGGTCAGAGGTCAGAGGTCAGACAGGTTGCTCTGCTCCTCGCCGGCAGACAGCACGGCTCCAGAGCTGCTGACCTTCGGGACGGGAGGTTGCGGCGCCCCCTGCAGGGCCGCCGTGTCTCCGGCGCCTGGTTCAGCCTCCGGCTCGGCGCCGCCGTCGTGGTCTGCTGCTTCAGAGCCGCCGGTCGCCTCGGTGACCGTTTCTCCGGCCGCCGTTCCCCCCGGGAGCATGGCCGCGTCACAAGTGGCCGCCGCCTCGCCGTCTGCGTTCCCCACTTTTGTTGACGCGTCGTCGTCGATCGTCGTCTCCGTGCTCGACACTTGTTCCAAATCGCCGTCGGCGACGTTTTCCCAGCCCTCCAACGGAGGAGCAGCAGACTCCTGAGGCGCCGCCGCTTCCTGCTTCGCTGACGACGGCCCGCCGTTTGCAGACGTGTCCTGTACACACACACACACACACACACACACACACACACACACACACACACACACACACACACACACACACACACACACACACACACACACACACACACACACACACACACACACACACACACACACACCTTCAAGTCCCCGACTCACGTCACAGCTGCAGGGCAGTGCCCGGGATTCCAACTACTGACCTCCGGAGGCTCCAGAAATGGCGCTATGACTTTAGCGTGGCTGAGAGCTTTGGGGTCGGGCTTGCGGGAGAAAATCAGCGGGTTCCTGTGGATGATGCAGGGGAACATCTGGAAGCGTTTGTACACGGACAGCGCCATGGCGGCGGTCGCCATCTCACAGATGACCTGAGAGAGAGAGAGAGCGAGAGCGAGAGAGAGAGAGAGCGAGAGAGAGAGCGAGAGCGAGAGCGAGAGCGAGAGTTTCCTCCTTATGGGTTCATCAGAAGCATGAGATCAAAGTCACCCAGATCGATGACATCACAAAGAACCAGTCAACACAAGCAGACTAACGGGAACGGCGCAGTGGAGGGATCGTCTGAACGTCACCAACTAATTAGTCAGCAACTAACTAACAAGTCAGCAACTAACTAACAAGTCAGCAACTAGCAACTAACAGAGGCCTCCTGCCATGTTGCCGGGCCAAGGGGGTAGGTTAGGTTAGCGAGGTTAGGTTAGGGGGGGGTTAGGTTGGGGGGGTAGGTTAGGTTAGGGGGCTCAGGTCTCACCATGCTGTCCAGCACCAGGGTTAGGGGGGGTCAGGTTGGGGGGGTTGAGGTCTCACCATGCTGTCCAGCACCAGGGTTAGGGTTAGGGGGGGTCAGGTTGGGGGGGTTGAGGTCTCACCATGCTGTCCAGCACCAGGGTTAGGGTTAGGGGGGGGTCAGGTTGGGGGGGTTGAGGTCTCACCATGCTGTCCAGCACCAGGGTTAGGGTTAGGGGGGGGTCAGGTTGGGGGGGTTGAGGTCTCACCATGCTGTCCAGCACCAGGGTTAGGGTTAGGGGGGGTCAGGTTGGGGGGGTTGAGGTCTCACCATGCTGTCCAGCACCAGGGTTAGGGTTAGGGGGGGGTCAGGTTGGGGGGGTTGAGGTCTCACCATGCTGTCCAGCACCAGGGTTAGGGTTAGGGGGGGTCAGGTTGGGGGGTTGAGGTCTCACCATGCTGTCCAGCACCAGGGTTAGGGTTAGGGGGGGTCAGGTTGGGGGGGTTGAGGTCTCACCATGCTGTCCAGCACCAGGGTTAGGGTTAGGGGGGGTCAGGTTGGGGGGGTTGAGGTCTCACCATGCTGTCCAGCACCAGGGTTAGGGTTAGGGGGGGTCAGGTTGGGGGGTTGAGGTCTCACCATGCTGTCCAGCACCAGGGTTCTGATGACGGTACCGAAGCGCCTCACCAGCCGCTGCACCTCAGCGGAGCCCGACTGGCTGTCAGGAACGTTCCGGATCACCAGCAGGCGGCTCCAGACCACCCGGACCGGGACCTCCTGCAGGGGGCAGCAGTCAGCGGTCCGGTTTAGTTTGTACACAACATGAGAAGGAGCGTAGAGTCTGGACCACTGGACCACTGGGCCACTGGGCCACTGGACCACTGCAGTGAACGGTGACGGACTTCAAGACTCACCGGCGGATGGACTGATCCCATGAGGAGGTTGTAGAGCGCCACCTGCAGGAAGAGGTCTCAACATCAAGCACACGTTCACTGATGGAGGAGAAGAGGATGAGGAAGAGGAAGAGGAGAGTCATACCGGCGAGTGGAGGCCGATGTTCTGTTGGACCACAACCAGCTTCACGTCAGAGTCTTTGATCCTGGCCGGCGTGACGCCGTGGGCTTTGATCATC
This sequence comes from Blennius ocellaris, assembly GCF_963422515.1. Classification (NCBI taxonomy): domain Eukaryota; kingdom Metazoa; phylum Chordata; class Actinopteri; order Blenniiformes; family Blenniidae; genus Blennius; species Blennius ocellaris. Next base: position 727,581 of record NC_137652.1, on the reverse strand, counting down.
TCCTGGACGGCCTGGACGTCCGTCACCCAGACCAGAGCCTAGCGCACAAACAGACCCTTCAGTCCTCGTCCAGCATCAACGGCGTCACCAGTCAAAGTTTGGGCCGACCTTCCCCAGGTCAGCTGCCATGATGACATCACACGGTGTCACGAAGGACGAGAAGAGGTCCAGGATGTGGCTCTGAGAGCAGCCGGCGTCCGGCAGGCCTGAGACCAGCACCGTGATCCTCTGGGGGTCCTGCTGAGCCTCGGCTGCAGAGGGACGACACAAAACACTTCAACAGTCTGTAAAGACTTCTTAACTCGGTCTTCATTTTGTTTATAAATCAATCAATCCATGATGTCTTCACAGGAAACGGACTAACACATAAAAGCTCAACTGGCCGACTCAGATCAACACCATAGGTTCCACTTATTCAGATGAATAATAATAAAAGTTGGAAATGTCTGTGCAGAAACGCATTAATGGATTTAAAGCCCAAAAGTACTGAACAGGAAGTGTTTCTCACAGGAACGTGACCTGATCGTCTCCTGGGATGGTTTTCCACATTGTCAAAAGGCCTTGAGCCACAAACTGGAGAGTTGGAGGTCAGAGTGAGTTTAATGTTAATATGTGACGGCTAAATGTCCCGTTGTATCGTCATCTACACTAAACTCTGAACACTGGGAAGCAGCAGCTCCACTTCAAGTCAGCGACACCTGAATGACCTCTGGATTCTAAAAGCTCAACAGGGACACAAAGAGCAGCCGGCTGCCTCGTGAAGCTCTGGCTAGGCCTGCTTCCTTACCGGACTTGCTCACGGCTGCTTGGTTGTGTTCTGGGTCCCTGTGAAGCAGGAGGACAGATGTTTTACTGAAAGAAGCAGATGTCAGAGGAGAAGCAGGCGGCGGTTCAGTGACGATACCTGCTGGCGTCAGACGGCCGAGCTGCTTCAGCTTTCTGGAGGAAACAGTAGAAACGTGTTCAGTCTGCAGCAGACAAACATCAAAGCTGCTTGTTGGTTCTCGGACTTTGGTGTTCAGTCTGCAGCAGACAAACATCAAAGCTGCTTGTTGGTTCTCGGACTTTGGTGTTCAGTCTGCAGCAGACAAACATCAAAGCTGCTTGTTGGTTCTCGGACTTTAACGCGTCAATAAAGAAAAAGAAACCCGGTGAAGTTTCTGAAACGACCACGACGTCAGAAAACCACCAAACATCCTGGAAGTCCTCCAGTTCAGGAGTGACGGTCTAGAGTGGCGGTCTAGAGCGACGGTCTAGAGTGACGGTGACGGTCTAGAGCGACGGTCTAGAGTGACGGTCTAGAGTGATGGTCTAGAGTGACGGTGATGGTCTAGAGCGACGGTCTAGAGCGACGGTCTAGAGTGACAGTCTAGAGCGACGGTCTAGAGTGACAGTCTAGAGCGACGGTCTAGAGTGACGTCTAGAGCGACGGTGATGGTCTAGAGCGACGGTCTAGAGTGACGTCTAGAGCGACGGTGATGGTCTAGAGCGACGGTCTACAGTGACGGTCTAGAGCGGCGGTCTAGAGCGGCGGTCTAGAGTGGCGGTCTAGAGTGACGGTCTAGAGCGACGGTCTAGAGTGACGTCTAGAGCGACGGTGATGGTCTAGAGCGACGGTCTAGAGTAACGGTCTACAGTGACGGTCTAGAGCGACGGTCTAGAGCGACGGTCTAGAGTGACGGTGACGGTCTAGAGCGGCGGTCTAGAGTGTCGGTCTACAGTGACGGTCTAGAGTGGCGGTCTAGAGCGACGGTCTAGAGTGACGGTGACGGTCTAGAGCGGCGGTCTAGAGTGTCGGTCTACAGTGACGGTCTAGAGCGACCGTCTAGAGCGACGGTCTAGAGTGACAGTCTAGAGCGGCGGTCTAGAGTGTCGGTCTACAGTGACGGTCTAGAGTGGCGGTCTAGAGTGGCGGTCTAGAGTGACGGTCTAGAGTGACGGTCTAGAGTGACGGTCTAGTGTCCTAGCTGGCTCACGTTCTGGACCTGGGCTCCGCAGGCCGTGATGGACTGGTCCCTGATGGACAGCTGGGTGGCGGTGGCCAGGGCCTGGGCGTCCTCGGCCTTCATCATGCAGACCGACGCCTGCGGAGAGAGAGAGGAGGCGGTGAAGGTCTGCCTCGCCGCCGCCTTCCGGAGGGTTCTCTGTGCCGTGGCGCCACCTTCTGTCCCAGGATCTCCTCGCCCTCCTCCTCGGCGCTCGGCATCAGGATCACATTGTTGATCTTCCCAAAGGAACAGACCAAGTCTGTGACTTCCTGTTCGGAGGCGTCGTTGGGGATCCCCGTCAGGTACACCAAGCGCCCGGCGACCAGGGAGTCGGAGGCCGGAGACGCCACCTTCTTCTTCTTCTTGGCCGGTGGAGCCTTGAAGGCCTGCAGGCAGAGACGCAACATGGTCAGGCGCTTCACGTCGGTTCCCGTCGTGTCTGAAGCCTTCCGCCACTAGAGAACATCAAAGGACCTTACCGGCTTGGTTCCAGGTTTGGTCAAGGCCTTGGTGCTTTTGACCGGCGGATGTTTGGAGGCGTGAGCGAACGGAGGGGAGTCGTCGTGAGGACGCTTCAGCCCGGCGCGACCCGGACCGCCTGAGGAGGGCGAGCAGGGCGTCAAGACTAAACTCTTTGATCACAAGGGAAGCATTTTGTGTTTTGTCTTTTTAAAGTACGGCCTGCAGGAGACATGACAGCCTGGAACCATCAGTGGCCCCTTCCAGTGCTGCTTCTGGACATCCCTCCATCAACCATCCCTCCCTCCCCCCCTCCCTCCCCCCCTCCCTCCCTCCGTCCCTCCCTCTGGACTGGAGGAGTCACGGTTCCACCCGGCCCCTCAGGGGTCTGACCTGCTGGGAGTCGGTCCCTCCTGTGGAGCCAGTGATCCCTGGAGGAGAACCTGTGTGGCCGAGGGGGACTGTGGTGCTCAGCATGGGGCCGGCGCTCTGCAACAGACGAAGCACATCTGCAGTGAGGAGCACAGTACTCCACCAGGAGGAGCACAGTACTCCAGCAGGAGGAGCACAGTACTCCACCAGGCAGAGTCTGAACCCCGGTGAGGAGGAGCACAGTACTCCACCAGGAGGAGCACAGTACTCCACCAGGCAGAGTCTGAACCCCGCCCCGGTGAGGAGGAGCACAGTACTCCAGCAGGAGGAGCACAGTACTCCACCAGGCAGAGTCTGAACCCCGGTGAGGAGCACAGTACTCCACCAGGAGGAGCACAGTACTCCACCAGGCAGAGTCTGAACCCCGCCCCGGTGAGGAGGAGCACAGTACTCCACCAGGAGGAGCACAGTACTCCACCAAGCAGAGTCTGAACCCCGCCCCGGTGAGGAGGAGCACAGTACTCCACCAGGAGGAGCACAGTACTCCACCAGGAGGAGCACAGTACTCCACCAAGCAGAGTCTGAACCCCGCCCCGGTGAGGAGGAGCACAGTACTCCAGCAGGAGGAGCACAGTACTCCAGCAGGAGGAGCACAGTACTCCAGCAGGAGGAGCACAGTACTCCAGCAGGAGGAGCACAGTACTCCAGCAGGAGGAGCACAGTACTCCACCAGGAGGAGCACAGTACTCCACCAGGAGGAGCACAGTACTCCAGCAGGAGGAGTACAGTACTCCAGCAGGAGGAGCACAGTACTCCAGCAGGAGGAGCACAGTACTCCAGCAGGAGGAGCACAGTACTCCAGCAGGAGGAGCACAGTACTCCAGCAGGAGGAGCACAGTACTCCAGCAGGAGGAGCACAGTACTCCACCAGGAGGAGCACAGTACTCCACCAGGAGGAGCACAGTACTCCAGCAGGAGGAGTACAGTACTCCAGCAGGAGGAGCACAGTACTCCAGCAGGAGGAGCACAGTACTCCAGCAGGAGGAGCACAGTACTCCACCAGGCAGAGTCTGAACCCCGGTGAGGAGGAGCACAGTACTCCACCAGGAGGAGCACAGTACTCCACCAGGAGGAGCACAGTACTCCACCAGGAGGAGCACCAGAGCTCAGCTCGGCTCCTAACAGTCAGTACCCATCATGTAGTGGTGTCCTGCAGGGCGGTGGGGGGAACCCGGCCCCCCATGAAGCCTGTGGCCCCGGCTGTCCAGACGCAGTCTCCCCGGCGAGAGGCTGGGGGAGGGCGACCGAGACGTGGAGAAAGAGGGAGACGGGTCCTTGTGATCCCACAGGGGCCTCCTGCCATGCTGCCGGCCCCGGCTGGAGAGAAGAGCAGCGGTGAAGCAGAGGACGTCACATGGTCGCAGCAGAACCAGCACTTGGGCCCATCGACCAACCGTTGAGGGACGGGAAAGTCCAAGTCAGTCGCTAAAAGATGTGAAGTCTAAAAGGGGCCAATTCTGACTACAATTCCACAATTCTTGAATTTAAATTCGACCAGAAAACATCATTAAAACAAACGTCTCATGTGAGGTCTCACTTCTGCACCAGACCGGCGCCTCAGAGTCCATCAAACATTTCAACTGTAGGACCAAACATCCAATAGCTTATGATTATTTAAAAGAACAGAACCGAACCAATACAAGACGTATACAAAATAAATCCATGTATACAGAATAATAACTAAATAAGATTTAATGTACTTCAGGGACCACATAAAGTCCAGGTTCATCCTGAGCGACCAGACTGGTAAAATATTACTATAATAGCCTTTAAATTTACACTTCAAAGTGTTTCTTTGTTGCGTCACAGTGTTTGGAATGAAACTCTATATTTTTACAAGATCAAAGTTAGAAGTGAAAACATTACAATCTCAACATAGAGTCAATTTTAATGAAACATTCTGGTCAAACTACAATGAAAAGTGAAAATTAACCAGGATCAATCCTCTTGATGGTTTCTGGTCTCTGCTGCTCAGAAGCTCAAACTACCAGAGGAGCTTCAGAGCAGATTCACATCTCTGACTGACCTTCTGACCTCCTGACTGACCTCCTGACTGACCTTCTGACTGACCTTCTGACTGACCTCCTGACTGACCTTCTGACCTCCTGACTGACCTCCTGACTGACCTCCTGACTGACCTTCTGACTGACCTTCTGACCTCCTGACTGACCTTCTGACCTCCTGACTGACCTTCTGACTGACCTCCTGACTGACCTCCTGACTGACCTTCTGACCTCCTGACTGACCTTCTGACTGACCTCCTGACTGACCTCCTGACTGACCTTCTGACCTCCTGACTGACCTCCTGACTGACCTCCTGACTGACCTTCTGACCTCCTGACTGACCTTCTGACCTCCTGACTGACCTCCTGACTGACCTTCTGACCTCCTGACTGACCTCCTGACCTCCTGACTGACCTCCTGACTGACCTCCTGACTGACCTTCTGACCTCCTGACTGACCTCCTGACCTCCTGACTGACCTTCTGACTGACCTTCTGACTTCCTGACTGACCTTCTGACTTCCTGACTGACCTCCTGACTGACCTTCTGACTTCCTGACTGACCTCCTGACTGACCTCCTGACTGACCTCCTGACTGACCTTCTGACTGACCTTCTGACCTCCTGACTGACCTTCTGACCTCCTGACTGACCTCCTGACTGACCTCCTGACTGACCTTCTGACCTCCTGACTGACCTCCTGACCTCCTGACTGACCTTCTGACTGACCTTCTGACTTCCTGACTGACCTTCTGACTTCCTGACTGACCTCCTGACTGACCTTCTGACTTCCTGACTGACCTCCTGACTGACCTCCTGACTGACCTTCTGACTGACCTTCTGACCTCCTGACTGACCTTCTGACCTCCTGACTGACCTTCTGACCTCCTGACTGACCTCCTGACTGACCTCCTGACTGACCTTCTGACCTCCTGACTGACCTCCTGACTGACCTCCTGACTGACCTTCTGACCTCCTGACTGACCTCCTGACTGACCTTCTGACCTCCTGACCTCCTGACTGACCTTCTGACTGACCTTCTGACTTCCTGACTGACCTTCTGACTTCCTGACTGACCTCCTGACTGACCTCCTGACTGACCTTCTGACTTCCTGACTGACCTCCTGACTGACCTCCTGACTGACCTCCTGACTGACCTTCTGACCTCCTGACTGACCTCCTGACTGACCTTCTGACCTCCTGACCTCCTGACTGACCTTCTGACTGACCTTCTGACTTCCTGACTGACCTTCTGACTTCCTGACTGACCTCCTGACTGACCTCCTGACTGACCTTCTGACTTCCTGACTGACCTCCTGACTGACCTCCTGACTGACTTCCTGACTGACCTTCTGACCTCCTGACTGACCTTCTGACCTCCTGACTGACCTTCTGACCTCCTGACTGACCTCCTGACTGACCTCCTGACTGACCTTCTGACCTCCTGACTGACCTCCTGACTGACCTTCTGACCTCCTGACCTCCTGACTGACCTTCTGACTGACCTTCTGACTTCCTGACTGACCTTCTGACTTCCTGACTGACCTCCTGACTGACCTCCTGACTGACCTTCTGACTTCCTGACTGACCTTCTGACCTCCTGACTGACCTTCTGACTTCCTGACTGACCTCCTGACTGACCTTCTGACTTCCTGACTGACCTTCTGACTGACCTCCTGACTGACCTTCTGACCTCCTGACTGACCTTCTGACTGACCTCCTGACTGACCTTCTGACCTCCTGACTGACCTTCTGACCTCCTGACTGACCTTCTGACTTCCTGACTGACCTTCTGACTGACCTTCTGACCCCCTGACTGACCTTCTGACTGACCTCCTGATTGACCTTCTGACTGACCTTCTGACTGACCTCCTGACTGACCTCCTGACTGACATCCTGACCTTCTGACTGACCTCCTGACTGACCTCCTGACTGACGTCCTGACTGACGTCCTGACTGACGTCCTGACTGACGTCCTGACCTCCTGACTGACCTCCTGACCTTCTGACTGACCTCCTGACTGACGTCCTGACTGACCTCCTGACTGACCTCCTGACTGACGTCCTGACTGACGTCCTGACCTCCTGACCTCCTGACTGACCTCCTGACTGACCTCCTGACCTCCTGCCACCACGTCTCAATATTACAACAATCAGTGTTTTGGTCTCAGAGTCCTGGAGCTTGGGCCGTCCCAGGTGAGCCTGTCGTCCTCATTCAGGTGTGTTAGCAGGTAAATGTGTTAAACAGTGACGTGTCGCTCTAACAGGTTTCATTGTTCTCACTCCCCTCTTTTTTAAAAACTTGATTTCAGCCAGCAGCATTGAAAAGCTGCACAAGGGAAGTAAACGAGTGACACAACGAATCCATGATGAAATTCCCTGCCAACATTTTAATCATCAAATGTAATCGATTGGCTGCTGCAGCCTGAGATCAGATCTGTTGGCACCAAACCTCTGAACACTAACAAGCAGAATGAGGCGAGGCTGATGCAGGACCAGTGATAGGAGGGAGAGACTGTCCACTGACCTCGCTGTGTCTGGTCTCCAGTCCGGGTACCTGAGAGACAGAGCAGGACATCAGTCACCTCCTCACTCAACCCTTCAGTCACCTCCTCACTCAACCCTTCAGTCTCCTCCTCACTCAACCCTTCAGTCTCCTCCTCACTGAACCCTTCAGTCACCTCCTCACTCAACCCTTCAGTCTCCTCCTCACTCAACCCTTCAGTCACCTCCTCACTCAACCCTTCAGTCACCTCCTCACTCAACCCTTCAGTCTCCTCCTCACTCAACCCTTCAGTCACCTCCTCACTCAACCCTTCAGTCACCTCCTCACTCAACCCTTCAGTCACCTCACTCAACCCTTCAGTCTCCTCCTCACTCAACCCTTCAGTCACCTCCTCACTCAACCCTTCAGTCACCTCCTCACTCAACCCTTCAGTCACCTCCTCACTCAACCCTTCAGTCTCCTCCTCACTCAACCCTTCAGTCTCCTCCTCACTCAACCCTTCAGTCACCTCACTCAACCCTTCAGTCACCTCCTCACTCAACCCTCCAGTCACCTCCTCACTCAACCCTTCAGTCACCTCCTCACTCAACCCTTCAGTCACCTCCTCACTCAACCCTTCAGTCTCCTCCTCACTCAACCCTTCAGTCACCTCCTCACTCAACCCTTCAGTCACCTCCTCACTCAACCCTTCAGTCACCTCCTCACTCAACCCTTCAGTCACCTCCTCACTCAATCCTTCAGTCACCTCCTCACTCAACCCTTCAGTCACCTCCTCACTCAACCCTTCAGTCACCTCCTCACTCAACCCTTCAGTCACCTCCTCACTCAACCCTTCAGTCACCTCACTCAACCCTTCAGTCACCTCCTCACTCAACCCTTCAGTCACCTCCTCACTCAACCCTTCAGTCTCCTCCTCACTGAACCCTTCAGTCACCTCCTCACTCAACCCTTCAGTCACCTCCTCACTGAACCCTTCAGTCACCTCCTCACTCAACCCTTCAGTCACCTCCTCACTCAACACTTCAGTCACCTCCTCACTCAACACTTCAGTCTCCTCCTCACTCAACCCTTCAGTCTCCTCCTCACTCAACCCTTCAGTCTCCTCCTCACTCAACCCTTCAGTCTCCTCCTCACTCAACCCTTCAGTCTCCTCCTCACTCAACCCTTCAGTCACCAACAACAGCCGATGCAGCATTTAAAGCTCATGTGTCAGACTAAGGTAAGAAGGGCCCAGAAGGGTTCAGAAGGGTCCAGAAGGGTCAGAGGTCATAATAAAGTGTCAGTGCAGCCCAGAGCGTTGGTGTGGACGGTGTGGTGCTCTCACTTGTTCCGCAGGTCTCGGCAGGCCGCGGTGTGGACCACAGTGTTAACATGTTCAGTCCACTCCTGGCGGAAAGGACAGAAGAAGACGAGCGTCACCGTCACAAACACACATCGACTTCTCAACTCATTTCAACAAACTAGTGATTGAAAGTCTAGAGTTAAAGCATGGAGTCGTCCTGTTCTTCAGCTGGGGGGTCGGACCTCTGGACTCTGGTCCAGGTCTCCACCATCAACACCACCGGAGGAAACAGCCACCGTGGTGGGGGTGCTACTCTCCAGGAAGTGAAGAGGGACAATAACTGCTCCAACAAAGTGCAGTGGTCCGGTGAGTTTCAGACCAGAGGTGTCAAACACCATTTAGATGAACCCAGAGCGAGCCTCCTGCTAAAGCAGCGCCGGCGCCGGGACCAGGCGTGGACGGTGACGGCGAGGCTGACTGTTGGACACCCCGTCTTAAAGTCCTGGTGAAATGAAGATTCCACCTCCAAAACTCTCTGGCTATTAACTTGGCCATTACACAAGAAGTGTGAGTCAGAGCAGACCGTGTTAAAACCTGATTCCTTCTACATTTGATTGTATCACAACACATTTAGAAGATATTAAAAAAAAACCTCGCTGTGAGGCGAGAGACCAGGCAACATGAAACCACACATATTTATTGGTCTAAAAACCAAAAAAAGAAATGACATTAACTGACTTTTGAGTTGATTCTGAGAAGTATTCCATTTTAAAACACTCACATACTTACTGTGAACCTGACCTGACGGTTCATTGCTGTACAGACCCAGTAGAATATGAATGAAGAGGTAACGGCAGCTTCACTGGATGGAATCAATAATGTCCAATTACCATTTAAGAGGATTCAGTTTTAACATTACTACCTGTGTGGATTAAGTGTGTACCGTTAATAAACAGTGTCAAACTGAAAGAGGTCCGACTTTAACCCCTCCAGTCTGACCCTGTGGGACATGTTCCTTTGTTTACGGGAGTAATGATCTAAAACAGGGTGTAAAACTAAAACAGGGTGTAAAACTTTGGCTTCTATCTTCCTATATGACTAGAACATGTAAACCATAACTTGATGGAAGTTGTCCGGTACCCTTCTTAAAGATCCTCACACACCCTGGCCAGGCAGCATTAACTTGATTAAACCCATCCTGGTGTCTATTTTACGGGCAGTTCGGTACGAAGCCAATCCACAACGATTAGTCAGACAGACTCTCAGTTGAAGAACCCAAACATGGTGAGAATTCCACTGAGCTGCACTGCAGTCGGTACCTTGGACTACCTGAGGCTTGACTCAGCCAGTGGTGGAACAGGCGTCCCAGTAATACTGCCTACGTAACCAGTAAGGACTTAACAAGCTCTGCTACCTGCTGGAACCAGTGGTGTGACTACAGCTCTACATTTTAAGATGTCCTTGCTGGGGAACTATGGGAGTGTTAGAACTCACCTGGTCCTGATCACACTGTGTGTTGCACAGGGAGCAGGTGTGAGGATACACCTTTGGAGACACGGCTGAGAAATCACTTATCATGGTCGGTGTCGGTAGCTTCGCGCTTCCGCCGTGTAGCTTTGAGCCGGACGAAGACGACAGAGACCTCCTGGACGAAGCTTCGCTCCGGCTTTCAGACGGCGGCCGGGGTTTGGTCCTGTCCTGCCGGTAGTCTCGGTCCTGTTGGCGGGATTTCGGCGATGTTTGAAATTCCATGTTCTTGCGGGGGTTGCCACTGGTTCTGCGGTAGTCCCTGTCCCCGTGCTTGGCCGAGTCAGAGACTTCCATACGGAGTTGGCGTCTGTCCGTTTTCCGTGCTTTTGGCGCCGATGGCGTGGCGGCCGAGGCAGAGTACATTTTGACTGTCCGTTCACTGGAGAGCGGCTCCCTTTTGAAAGTCTCTCCTCCGTCTTTCGCTCGGCTAGCGTGCCCGTAGTCGATGACTTTCCCCGCCGTCTGTGTAACAGTCAGAAAACTCGGCACTTCGGGGGACGCTAGCGGAGTGGAGCTGGACGGAGGCAGCGGCAGATCGTGGGCGGGGCGTGAAAACGAAGACGCAGAGGTGGACACCGTGGGGTTGCTGGACTTGTGGATCTGGATGTCGCGCAGGATGAAAGGTAGAGTGTCGGGGGTCAGCTGGTCGTCGGGGTAGTGACTCAGCACTTCCAAGTCCTCGTTTGAAAGTCCAAAACTCGCCAGGATACTTCCCGCGCTCTCTGGCGTGTACAAGTTCTGACCCTCCCCGCCGGCGCGAGGGTGCCGGGTTTGGCCCGACGGGGAGTCGCTAACAGGGGGGGCCCAGCTTGGGACCCGTGACCCTGCCTGGATGTTGGGCGGCTGATGTAATTGCCCGTGATGCTGTTGAGGCTGGCAGCTGACGTTTGGTGGCGGATTAGCAAAGAGTTTGGCCGGAGCCTGGAAGGTTGACCAGTCCAGTCCCTGCTGCAGGGCGGGCGGGTTGTCGGCGGGCAGGGCCATGGGGCTGGAGCCATAACCCCCATGTGGACTCATCCGAGAGGCCGGGCCTTGGTTTTGGTTCATGTGGTCGATGTGGCGGTGGTCCACGTCCCGGGCGCCCCGTCCAGACAGAGCAGACTCCAGCTCGTCGGGGAGTTGAGTGGGGCGAGGGAACTGGAAGCCCATCCGCTGCATGTTGGGGTGGCTGGGGTGTTGAGCGGGAGGCGGCTGGCGGTGGGAGGGCCTGGGGCCGTTAGAGAAGGGCTGCTGCCCCTGTTGGTGATACATGATCCTGCAGGAGTTCCCCACGGACCCCACACTGAACCCCGGCTGCTGGGTGAGAAGGCTCCGGAGGGCCCGGGGAGGCGCCCAGGCTGCCGTCAACCCCCTGCTGTGCCGCTGGCTGCCGACAACGACGGAAGCGAGAGCGGCGAGCTGCTGGAGAGCAATCAGCGCCTGAGTCTCGACGTGAGCCAAGCGGAGAGCTGTCACTGCAGCAGCACCGGCCACACGTCCAAATATGAAATGGGTCCCTCTGGCGATGGAGAGTGATGAACTGCGCGTCAAAGAAAAGGTAGGAGTCACGTGTGAATTACCGTCTGTGTGCACAGCCAGGCTGAGGTGGAAAGCAGAGAAACTATTACAAACCAGATTCAGTTGTTATTGCAAGAAAAGCAGCTGTCAAATAAAATCGCAACGTTTTCACCAACCGACTTCTTCAACAAGTCGGTCGGCCCACATTTCACTGGTGCCAGAAGCAAAGCAACACAACGTCAAGCAACAACAAATAAAGAGGACGAAATCCACAAGAACAAATATTGTTGTTGGTTTTTGTTTTTTTTTACAAACAACTACTGGTGCTGAAGAGTCTGGATCTGAGAGCAATTCTAAACTCCCACAGCGTCTCCCGTCTCCCTCCTCGGAGCAGATCTGGGTCCTGGACCATCAACCATCACAGACCGACGCCATTTCAAATCCTCCGCCGAGCCACAGACCAGGACTCGCAGTGACCCTCGTCCAAGAGAACTGGGATGAGGGTCAAAGTTCACTTGACTAAGTGAAAGGAGGCCCAAATCTGAGATACTAAATATTCTCTACTACAATTTTGAAAAAAGAGTCAACAAGATCGTCAATAAGAACAATGACAGACACGAGTGTTAAAGTCTCACAGCAGGAGACCAGACTGCCGTCCCACTGGGACTCGTCTTATTAGTCTCAATACTAGACTTTTGATTTACTGGAATAAAGAAGGAGACCCTGGAGTTAGACAGCTTGTGGCAACATCTCCAAGAACTGGCCAGATGTTTCCTGGATACACAGTTTAACACACATCCAACTGGCTGCAAACAATCCAGAGCTGAACATTAAGACTTTCAATGAAACACAGCCTCACTTTTTCAGACCAAAACATCTTGGATTCAGGCCAAAGTGGTCTACATTTGATTCTAAACTTTAAAGGCTTCAGTGCGACTTGTTGAGAATTAAATCCAATAGTCCAACACTTCAGCACTATTAAAACTCTATAATACATGTTTCTCAGAGAACAATTGTTTTGTGGGTATTTTTTTTAATGAAACACTTTAAAACCTGATTGACTTTATTTCCCAGATGTCTGTATTTCCTTCCCTGTAACATGTTTCCTACCAGGATGTAAGGATCCACCATACTATGCACACCACATTTTATCTACAAATTAATTTTCCATGCAACTTGTGACTCAAATCTTTTAATTACTTCTGTATTTTCACGTCTTTTCTATACCGTCTCAAACTAAACTTCTTTTCATGCCAGACAGGTACAGTAACCGACTGTAAGGCACAAACTCAGGCAGTTTTACTTTGGAAAAGAGTGACTTAAAATAACCCGTCTCCACAAAAATGAAATAAATATCATATAAAACAAACCTTATAGTGTGAATTGGATATTATTTTCAATACACAATCAAAGGCGAACATTTCTTTCCCACAATCCCAGCATGTCCACGTCCAGGCAGCAGCTGAGACCTCCGGACGCCCACAACGCCCCCTGCTGGGGAGACCATCCGCCCACTGGCAGAAAGGCTTGGCCAGAGAGGGAAGCAGTGGAAGCAGCCTTGTATTTCCCCCCTCCTGCTCCACCAGCTCCACAGCTCCAACTGCTACACCTACTCCACCAGCTCCACCTGCTCCATCAACATCTGCATTTTCAGATTTCCCCATTTTATGTGTCACCGGATTGAGTTGACTTTAACCCGTCTGATTCCAAAGCAGATCAAAGTGATTTGATCGTCTTTGCTTCAGTTTGAACTTTAATGTCCTCCTCAGACATTGTCTTTATGAATCTGTGGTTGATTTACGGTGGGTTTAGGATTGTAAGGCGAAGATCTGCAGAAATTCTTTTCTGTCCTCAACTCTTTCATGTCACCTGTACTCCAAGACATTTTCACCCTCTCATCATCTCCGTGGCCAGAAACGTACAAACAACGGGCATTAAACCATCAACGTCTTATCAAAGGTCAGTGTTTCTTCCCATGAATCCCGACAAACCCTTTTAAAGCCACCAAACAGCTGATCATTGTAGTTCCTTCTGGAACCACCGTAAACGCCAAAAACCAGAAACTAAACTAGGAGAGGACGTCCATGTCGGGACTCCAGTCTGGGACATTTCAGAGACACAACTTCACGCCTGCGTCCCTAGCGAACCACAGCAGGCGGAGAGGAGATGTGAGGTGGAGTTCTGAAGATCTCCACAGTGTAAAGTCTTCCTTCCTCAATAGGAGGGAATGTAGAGGCGGAGAAGAGGGTCCTCATCCAAGATGGCGGCCCGGCTGCACACTGGCTCATCACCGTGGCGACACAAAGAGGCACTTATTTCTATCCCTGTCACTACTTATCAGACATCTGAACTCACTAATACAAGCCGAAAGGTTTATTAAAGTCACGGAAAATTCGATTTTTCAAATTTATTTTTTACATAAACTAAATTAGTTCAAAACTTGTTTTATTTTAGATCATTTGACCTTGTAAGTCGTCAAAATAAAGCACCTCAAATTATAGGATAGTTAGATTTATATACGTGTGTATATATATATATATATATGTGTGTTTGGTATATATATGTCATTAGTATGGATATAATGATCAAAATTATTATCTAATCAATGTTATCGTCAAAGCAGCTGTATGAACGTCTCCTATAAATAAGTCTGAGCCCACTGATATTTGCATACGTTTCCAAATAAACATGTTCATTAATGTGTCTGTGCTTAATAACATACACATTTATTTTTTTCCCGTCTGAATCCATACACATCACAATTTAAATACATTCAAAGGAAAAACTTAGAAATGTCGTTGGCATCAAAACACCAGGAAAAAACTTTCGTGTTTACAAAGATATTGTAATTTTCTGACGTGCATGTGTGCATTTATATTATTCTGTGTAGCAACTGATATTTCTAATAGGCTGACTGAGCCTGTCAGCAACTCGTCTTGTCATCAAGGTGCAAAGCATTGTGGGAAATACAGTGGTCAACAACAGGGGCAGGCCTTCTGCACACACCGGCCGTCTCACTGCAGCAGACAGGTTCAGAGGTTTGCTCATCAACGCCGGCAGCCAGTCGACGGCCTTATTTAACCCACCAGTCTGACGCCTCGCCTCTCTGGAGGTCGTTTGCCTGGAGTTCCCACAATGCTTTGCATCCCCACGAGGAAACATCACTGATGACAACACATCAATAACAATCTATAGTGTTCATTTCCATGTTTATGTGTATAAGAATCTAGGTTTATTTTGATGTTTATTAATCCATTTAATGTTTATTTCCATGTTTAAGGGTGTCATATATTCTTACATGAGTATGCAGGGCGTCAAAAACATTTTAGTTCAGCATCTCCACACAGTTCAGTTTCATTCTGAATAACAGCATTACCTTTTTTGGTTTTTTGTGGCGCAGTGTACCAGTTTTTAAAAAGTCTATGTTTTCACAAAAACAAACCCAGAACTGCAATTTGCTCCAATTTCAATAATGCAAAACAATTTCAGATTTTCTGGAGCGAAAAACAGCGAAATTTCCCGAAAGAATTTCTGAACAACCGTTGCGTTTGGTAGCTAACTTTCTTGGCTGCATCACAAACAACCTCAGCTTGAGTCTCAGTGACTCTTTAGAAAACCGCTGAAAGGTCGAGGGCTTCTTGTCAATATTTACCATTTTCTTTCCGCTTTGGCGGATTTCGCACTGCGCATGTTCAGTAGAGATTCACTTCCGGGTTCGGCTGCAGCAGCGCAACCACGAGACCAGAACGATTTACCTTGAACCTCTAAGTGCATCACTCTGCACAAAAACGTCTTTATTTCTGACCGAGTTTTATTTGTATTTTTAACGTGGAGGCAGATTAATTCACTGGACTGAACCACGGCGGTCTCACCAGCTCGTCCAACAAATACTCTCTGTAGACTGCAAGCACGTACTAATCTCTCGAGCAGATCAGATATAGACTGTTTAAATCCCGTCAGTCGCTCCACGAGGAGCAGATAAAAGACAATAAAATAGAATTAAAGTGTAAACAGGGACCTGCGACCCTCCACTCAGGAGCCATTTTGGCTAGGTGCGCTAGCTCGCTAACGGAAAAACACCCGCCGCTCTTTAAACACCGCGAGACGTCAGTTTGTACCTTGAACCTCGAGCGGGGAGCTTTTTCTTCCGTCTCCTCGCGGAAAACCCGCTTAAAACTCGTCTCCTCACGGGAAGCGCCGCACTTTGTCTCCGTCTGCGATCCCTAACAACCCGCATCCGTCGCCATTACGGCTAACAGCTACTTCCGGTCACGCTTTCACAGTAAAGGTCCTGAAACGCGTACAACCTCTCCCCCCAAGAAAACGAAATTACGAATTCGAATAATCAAATCAAATCACATCAAACTTTATTTATATAGCACTTTTTAAACAAGGTTGTAGCACAAAAGGTGACACATACTAAAAATATAAGATAAAAACCCACATACACACGCAAATATTTACAAATTTACAAATAAATACATATTTAGTGTTGAACAGTCCTCATGCAACCCAGGCACATCTGAACGTGGCGCATGCTGGGGTTTGGTGCACGTATGAGGAAATGTGGGCCAACAACATTTCATGAAAGTGTCAAAACTATTGACTTTTGAAACGTTTTATGTTGAAAGAGTCGCCTTTCCTGCAGCAAAGTGTCAAGTAGCAGTTGTAACGCAAACGACACCATGTCACAGTTACACATCACTTCCTGTCAGTGTCGCCACAGTTACTTTAAAAAACTAATGCGGTGACTGATTACGAGTTACTCCTTTAAAAAGCAACTTTATTACATCACTGATTACTTGTTTTTAAAAGTGCCTACGTTAGATTACAAGTTATTTTTTTAGTTACTTGCAGCAGCTGCTGACACCGAATTGAAATATTGCTGGTAAGGCAGGTTTTTTAAAGATTCCCTAAATAACCCCATAGTTTTCAGTAAACTGCACCATATTATTGCTCTGCATGCCCCCGGGTTCCCCCGGGTTCCTCCGGGTTCCCCCAGGTTCCTCTGGATTCCTCCAGGTTCCCCTGGATTCCTCCGGGTTCCCCCGGGTTCCTCTGGGTTCCTCCAGGTTCCTCTGGATTCCTCCAGGTTCCCCCGGGTTCCCCTGGATTCCTCCGGGTTCCCCCAGGTTCCCCTGGGTTCCTCCAGGTTCCCCCGGGTCAATAATCAAATGGACACACTGCAGCTCCACAATGGCATGCTTGAATTACACCCAATACATGTAAGGATGTACAGGCCGATTAAAAAAACTGTACATCTTGACTCCTTCAGGACGAGTGTCGTTACGTCCTTCTCTCTCTCATTCTTTCCTTTGATCTTCTTTGGGTGCCTTTATGTTACACTGACTAGCGGCTGTACAAAATGCCTGTACGCCACTGAACATGATGTTTGTGTCCCACATTTGTACGAGACACTGACTGATGTCATCCCCCCCCCCCCCCCCCCTGCTGTGGTTCTCCTGCTGAGTCCCGACTCTCCTGCTTCAGCCTCAGTTTCCCCAGACGCCCTTTCATCTCCACCCTCAGCACCACAAGTGGTTTTAGTGAACGCGGGTCGACTCAGTGTGCGTATCATATTTGTGATCTGGATATTTGGTTTGGCAGGCGAACGAGGCCGGACCCCCCCCCCCCCCCCCCCCCCCCCAGCCTCATGGCGCCCTCTCTGTTTATACGGGCTCTGGACTGGACGGGTCTCATTATGTCACATGATAGATGAGGCTGGCAGTCGCACTAAAGAGAAATCTACCAAAATAACTGTCTGAAGTGTGAGGCTGTAATGTGCTAGCTATCGGAGAGAGAAAGAGGAGCTGGGAAGAACAGAATGTGATGCGGTGACGGAGATGTGGTCACCTGTTCCTGCGATTCCTTCACACCGTCGCCTCCTCGTAACCCCAATGTCAGACGTTGAGCTTCATTAGCAGCTGGTCATTGAGTCTCTCTCTTTTTGTCTCTCTTCCTTCGGTCTTCTGGATCATCAGACCAGTTCTCTTACTGTGAACTGAATCGGTGCTTCCAAATCAAACACAAGCCTTTTTCAAAGTGTGAAAGTTATTTCCATCCCGATGCTGTGAATCCTGAAGCGTACGTGACCAGATTAGCCCCCGTGTCCCTCCTCAACCTGACACTCGTCTCTACGCCCAGATAACATTTGTGGAATGACTTTAATGGATCACTCAATTAGATCCTCAGGATCAAGTGTTGGGGGTTCAGGTCTGAACGTCCAGCTCAGGGGGGTTCAGGTCTGAACCGGTCTGAACGTCCAGCTCAGGGGGATTCAGGTCTGAACGTCCAGCTCAGGGGGGTTCAGGTCTGAACCGGTCTGAACGTCCAGCTCAGGGGGATTCAGGTCTGAACGTCCAGCTCAGGGGGGTTCAGGTCTGAACGTCCAGCTCAGGGGGGTTCAGGTCTGAACGTCCAGCTCAGGGGGGTTCAGGTCTGAACGTCCAGCTCAGGGGGGTTCAGGTCCAACAACCCAACCTGTGTTTCAGTAGTTAAACAACCCAAACAACCAGGAATGTAGATTAGCACCGGCCGCTTGCCTTGAACTGAATCACTTTACCAGCTGCTGGGGCCGTTCATCCCAGTTAGACCTGATCCTGATCCTGATCCTGATCCTGATCCTGAAGAAGTTCTGATATACTTTTATTGTCCCTGTGGTTTGTTCTATCAGCCTGGACTGCATTACATGTGTTGGGTGTAATTTCTGAGTGTAATTGTGAAAAAAATTACAAAAAGTTCTGGTACCCTCCTAGAAAAAAGTTCTGGTACCCTCCTAGAAAAAAGTTCTGGTACCCTCCTAGAAAAAAGTTCTGGTACCCTCCTAGAAAAAAGTTCTGGTACCCTCCTAGAAACAAAAAACCTGAGCTACAGACCTTCAGCAAAGGAAAGATCAGAACATTGTTCCTACTTTCATGTGGATCAGGAGAGGTTTCAGAACCACAGACACTCTACAGGAGAGGTTTCAGAACCCCCTGTGGGACCCCCTGTGGGACCCCCTGTGGGACCCATTGTGGGACCCCCTGTGGGACTCTGGACCTCGATGTGTCAGACGAAACGCAGACTTTATGCCCGGTCTCATGACCCACGTCCAAGAATGTCTGGGGTCTGAGTGACGACTCGTCGTAAAGACGTCTGTGATTTGTGGCTGCAGGACGACTGACATCCAGACATACGACACTCTGCACCCTGGAGCTGTGCCTCACTGGATCTCAGGACCAAACCACTGGAACTCTGCACCCTGGAGCCGGGCCTCACTGGATCTCAGGACCAAACCACTGCAACTCTGCACCCTGGAGCTGTGCCTCACTGGATCTCAGGACCAAACCACTGGAACTCTGCACCCTGGAGCTGTGCCTCACTGGATCTCAGGACCAAACCACTGGAACTCTGCACCCTGAAACTGTGCCTCACTGGATCTCAGGACCAAACCACTGGAACTCTGCACCCTGAAACTGTGCCTCAATGGATCCCAGGACCAAACCACTGGAACTCTGCACCCTGGAACTGTGCCTCACTGGATCTCAGGACCAAACCACTGGAACTCTGCACCCTGGAACTGTGCCTCACTGGATCTCAGGACCAAACCACTGGAACTCTGCACCCTGGAGCCGGGCCTCACTGGATCTCAGGACCAAACCACTGGAACTCTGCACCCTGGAGCTGTGCCTCACTGGATCTCAGGACCAAACCACTGGAACTCTGCACCCTGGAGCTGTGCCTCACTGGATCTCAGGACCAAACCACTGGAACTCCCTGGAGCTGTGCCTCACTGGATCTCAGGACCAAACCACTGGAACTCTGCACCCTGGAGCTGTGCCTCACTGGATCTCAGGACCAAACCACTGGAACTCCCTGGAGCTGTGCCTCACTGGATCTCAGGACCAAACCACTGGAACTCTGCACCCTGGAGCTGTGCCTCACTGGATCTCAGGACCAAACCACTGGAACTCTGCACCCTGGAGCTGGTTTGTCTCGTCCTTCTGATGGCCGACAAAACAAGACACTGCAAAACAACTACCACACACTCCTGGAGTAAGTATGAAGAGGAGAGGAGAGGAGAGGAGAGGAGAGGAGAGGAGAGGAGGAGGAGAGGAGAGGAGAGGAGAGAAGAAGAGAGGAGAGGAGGAGAAGAGACTTGATCTCGTCTCCATCATGCTGAAACATGAGTTTTCCTCTGAAACACTTTTTACAGCAACTGATCAGCTTCAGTCCTTCAATCAGACGAAGACATGAGACGAAGACATGAGACGAAGACATGAGACGAAGACTTGAGACGAAGACTTGAGACGAAGACATGAGACGAAGACTTGAGGTGAAGACATGAGGTGAAGGCATGAGACGAAGACTTGAGACGAAGACATGAGGCGAAGGCATGAGGTGAAGACATGAGGTGAAGACATGACACGAAGACTTGAGACGAAGACTTGAGACGAAGACATGAGACGAAGACATGAGGTGAAGACATGAGACGAAGACATGCGACGAAGACATGAGGTGAAGACATGAGGTGAAGACATGAGACGAAGACATGCGACGAAGACATGAGGTGAAGACATGCGACGAAGACATGCGACGAAGACATGAGGTGAAGACATGAGGTGAAGACATGAGACGAAGACATGAGACGAAGACTTGAGACGAAGACATGAGACAAAGACATGAGGTGAAGACATGAGACAAAGACTTGAGACGAAGACATGACACGAAGACTTGAGACGAAGACTTGAGACGAAGACATGCGACGAAGACATGAGGTGAAGACATGAGGTGAAGACATGAGACGAAGACATGCGATGAAGACATGAGGTGAAGACATGAGGTGAAGACATGAGACGAAGACATGCGACGAAGACATGAGGTGAAGACATGAGACGAAGACATGAGGTGAAGACATGAGACGAAGACATGAGACAAAGACATGAGGTGAAGACATGAGACAAAGACTTGAGACGAAGACATGACACGAAGACTTGAGACGAAGACTTGAGACGAAGACATGCGACGAAGACATGAGGTGAAGACATGAGGTGAAGACATGAGACGAAGACATGCGATGAAGACATGAGGTGAAGACATGAGGTGAAGACATGAGGTGAAGACATGAGACGAAGACATGCGACGAAGACATGAGGTGAAGACATGAGACGAAGACATGCGACGAAGACATGAGGTGAAGACATGAGGTGAAGACATGAGATGAAGACTTGAGACGAAGACATGAGGCGAAGACATGAGACGAAGACATGAGACGAAGACTTGAGACGAAGACATGAGACAAAGACATGAGGTGAAGACATGAGACAAAGACTTGAGACGAAGACATGACACGAAGACTTGAGATGAAGACTTGAGACGAAGACATGCGACGAAGACATGAGGTGAAGACATGAGGTGAAGACATGAGACGAAGACATGTGACGAAGACATGAGGTGAAGACATGAGACGAAGACATGAGGTGAAGACATGAGGTGAAGACATGAGACGAAGACATGAGGTGAAGACATGAGGCGAAGACATGAGGTGAAGACATGAGGTGAAGACATGAGAACATGGAACCTCCTAGCGTCCTGGTGAGACGCTGCAGAACCTTCAGTAATTCATTTGTGTCATTTGGGAATCGCTGAGTCATCACTTTCCTCTGAAGCTCAAGACTCTGGTCCCGGGACTCACCGGCCGGCGGCTGTCCTGAGGACGGAGGACGAGGAGGACGAGGAGGACGAGGAGCGGGTCACCTGCTTCCTCCTGGACTGCTGCATCTCAGTCACAAGACCTGGAGATCCAGAGATCCCAGTGAGACCAGGACCAGAGAGACCAGGACCAGAGAGACCAGGACCAGAGATCCCAGTGAGACCAGGACCAGAGAGACCAGTGAGACCAGGACCAGCAGTAATCCAGGATCCTGAGGTTCAGTCCACTGCTGGTTTGAGGCTCCAAACGTTGTGACCTTGTTCCTCCTCTTCCTCCCTCCCCGTCCAGCATGTACACACACACACGCACACACACACGCACACACACACACACACACACACACACACACACACACACACACACACACACACACACACACACACACACACACACACACACACACACACACACACACACACACACACACACACACACTGAACCAGGTATGTTTACAGCTGCTATAAACTTTCACAAATGCCTAAAGAATCATTTCACTGCCAAATGGAAGCAGAATCTCGACTGCTTGTTTTTATCACTGAATGAGAGACGGAAGGAATTAAAATGTTTTTATCACTGAATGAGAAACGGAAGGAATTAAAATGTTTTTATCACTGAATGAGAAACGGAAGGAATTAAAATGTTTTTATCACTGAATGAGAAACGGAAGGAATTAAAATGTTTTTATCACTGAATGAGAAACGGAAGGAATTAAAATGTTTTTATCACTGAATGAGAAACGGAAGGAATTAAAATGTTTTTATCACTGAATGAGAAACGGAAGGAATTAAAATGTTTTTATCACTGAATGAGAAACGGGAGGAATTAAAATGTTTTTATCACTGAATGAGAAACGGGAGGAATTAAAATGTTTTTATCACTGAATGAGAAACGGAAGGAATTAAAACTGTGCTTGTGTTGAAATAGAAAAGGTGTTTGAGGCATTTTGTTCCTGCAGGGACTCCAGCCCCCCTTGGACGGGACTGGAGGAGTCCTGGGTCACCAGGGACTCCAGCCCCCCTTGGACGGGACTGGAGGAGTCCTGGGTCACCAGGGACTCCAGCCCCCCTTGGACGGGACTGGAGGAGTCCTGGGTCACCAGGGACTCCAGCCCCCCTTGGACGGGACTGGAGGAGTCCTGGGTCACCAGGGACTCCAGCCCCCCTTGGACAGGACTGGAGGAGTCCTGGGTCACCAGGGACTCCAGCCCCCCTTGGACGGGACTGGAGGAGTCCTGGGTCACCAGGGACTCCAGCCCCCCTTGGACGGGACTGGAGGAGTCCTGGGTCACCAGGGACTCCAGCCCCCCTTGGACAGGACTGGAGGAGTCCTGGGTCACCAGGTTCTGTGAGGAGAGAGACCCAGAGCAGCCCGGGATCCGGTTCACTGCCGTCAAGTGAGCCCGCACTCAATTTTAACTGCGCTTTTATTAGCGCCTTTACGGTAAAACACAAGACAGCGTGCGGCCGCAATGCTGGAAGGAAATCCTACAAAATTAAAGCCCTGAAAGCAACGACAGACAGTCTGTTTTCAAAATGCAATAAAACGGAATCCTTCATAGGTTTACATCTAATTCCACTTCAGAGCAATACTAGACATACTTCTTTACTATTGCAAGTAATATCAAAGAATATTACTGTAGACATTTGGAGAAAAGTACTCTTAAAGTAAGTACTTTAATTTGTAAAATTGTATATAAGATACCTCTATTCTACTAACTGTGTGCACTTTCCTTGCCTATTCTACTAACAGTTTGCATTCCTCTCCTTTCCTCATGTCCTCAAGAGCTGAATGCAACAAGTACATTTCTCCACTGTGAGATTAATAAAGGCGATCTTATCTTATCTTATCTTATCATCTTATCTTATCTTTTCTTATCTTATCTTATCTTATCTTATCTTATCTTAAACTTGGAGCAAATTAACGAAGACAAGACCATTATTTTCGATCAACAGATCCAAGTTTAAAAGTACTTTTCTCCAAATGTCTACAGTAATATTCTTTGATATTACTTGCAATAGTAAAGAAGTATGTCTAGTATTGCTCTGAAGTGGAATTAGATGTAAACCTATGAAGGATTCCGTTTTATTGCATTTTGAAAACAGACTGTCTGTCGTTGCTTTCAGGACTTTAATTTTGTAGGATTTCCTTCCAGCATTGCGGCCGTACGCTGTCTTGTGTTTTACCGTATAGGCGCTAATAAAAGCGCAGTTAAAATTGAGTGCGCGCTCACTTGACGCCAGTTCCGGTTCTACCAGGGTCTGTCTGGTCCGGCCCAACCCGGGACGGGTCAACACGAGTTTCACCGGAAATATGAGGTCGAACATGAAACGCTGACAGAAATGAGTTTGACGTCCTTTAAAGGGTTAAAACCTCGAGCAGACTGCGCACACCCGGAAAAACACGTGACCACGTGGAGGCGCGTCGGCGTGAGCACGTGGCTTCCAGCGGCGTCAAGGTTACGCACGGAAATGCACACCGGATGTCCCGCGTCCCTACAAAAGTAAAATACGTAACCAAGTTATTCAGAAGTTCCTTTTCTTTCTTTTTTTTTTTTAAAAGTGAAAACAAAACCAATACCAATATTAATATGCAGATCATTTGTGATGTTTTACTTTTTGCGGTAAATACAAGTTCAGCTCCATGAACCTTAAAAATGTAAATAAACTGCATTAAGTCATCTTTAATATGTCCAGTGAACACAGATTATTTACGTAGTAGGCCCAGTAAACGCAGATTATTTAATCCAACAGCTCAAGGGGACGCAGGTTATTTAGCTACTATAATCACTCATGTGAACACAGATCATTGGCTTTTGTAGCTCCAGTGAACAAAGATTATTGAATTTATGAGCTCCAGTAAACAAAGATAAATTATTTCAATCTCTCCAGTAAACACAGAATATTGAATTTATTAGCTCCAGTAAACACAGATGATCTAAATTAAAATCCCCAGCGAACACAGGCTATTGATTCTAAAAGCACCAGTGAGGAAGTCCAATTATAACTGACTCGTAGGACGCGGTTTCCATTGAACGACCGCCTTCAAGGCTTTTATTGCGAAGCGCAGAACCGGAAGTCCCGCCCCTGCCGAATCCCTCTCACATGCGCTTGTGTTTCCTGGACGTTGCTTTCCTCGGAGAAGAGCAGCGACTCGTCCAGCGAGCAGGTAGCCGCACTCTCTGCCTCCTTTCGCCGCTTTTATCACCTCGAGTCGCTTCTGGAGCAAAACTCTGGTTTCCTGCGACGTTATTGATCCGAGCGGCTCGATGTTAGCATCGTTAGCTCGTCTGCTAACCCTCACACACGATGGTTTATACTCTGATCACGTGATCAATACGAAGGTTTATACTCTGATCACGTGATCAATATGATGGTGACAGACTTCCATTGTGTTTTCCTCAGATGGATGAAAACCGACCGGCGGAGGTGAAGGAGGTGATGGAGGTGATGGAGGTGATGGAGGTGAAGGAGTTGAAGGAGGTGATGGAGGTGAAGGAGGTGAAGGAGTTGATGGAGGTGAAGGAGGTGATGGACGTTGCCATGACGACACAACTGGAAAACCTTGCGGTGACTCCTGACGAGGCTCCGGGAGAATCAGGGGGGGTGAAGACCATCCTGGTGTGTGAGGAGGAGGAGGGGGGGTCTGACGACTCAGAGAGGTACACACACACACACACACACACACACACACACACACACACACACACACACACACACACACACACACACACACACACACACACACACACACACACACACTGACAGCTGCTCATTGTTCTGGTGTCAGAGTTTCTCCTGAAGAGCTGCACGTTTTGCAGACGTTGCTGCGTTGCTGCGTTGCTTTGCAGATGTTGCTGTGTTGCTTTGCTCATGTTGCTCTGTTGCTTTGCTCATGTTGCTCCGTTGCTTTTCTCATGTTGCTGCATTGCTTTGCAGACGTTGCTGCATTGCTTTGCTCATGTTGCTGTGTTGCTTTGCTCATGTTGCTGCGTTGCTTTGCTCATGTTGCTCCGTTGCTTTGCTCATGTTGCTGCATTGCTTTGCAGACGTTGCACGTTGCTGCGTTGCTTTGCAGACGTTGCACGTTGCTGCGTTGTTCTGAGTGTAAAATCCGTCCAAACCGCAGCAGGTTGTCATGAACAGCAGGACGGCACAGTGCTGCTACACTAGCCTGCTGGCCGGCTGCAAACCCTGGACTGGACTTCCTGACTCGTTCCTCCACGTCTCACTGAGACCCGCCTCCCTTCAGGGATCCAGTCCACAGTTTGCAGCCAGCAGAGAGCAGTGGAGTCGTTCCAGCAGCAGTCAAGCGGACGAGGCTCGGAGGTCAGGACTTTCCGGTCCAGTATCAGAACCCTGGACCGGACTGGACTGGACCGGACTGGCTCGGCCCGTCGTGCTGAAACGCTCTTTACGACCATACCGCAGAAAACTAATGTTCCTCTTTCATGTCTTCAGTGATAGTTCTTCGTCTTCGTCCTCTTCGTCGTCCTCCTCCTCCTCCTCCTCGCCGTCCACCCGAGTGCTTGAAGATTTTGATGACGACGAAGGCTTCAGTCAGCCGGCGACCATCAAAACCAGAGACGAGGTTCTTCTCGAGGTTCGTCTTCAGCTGCTCATTTCTTTGATCTGAATTCGGTTCCAGGTTCGTTCCAACAGACCGACGTGACGCTCAGCGACCTGCAGGGGGCGCCGGCGACCGGGCCATTTAAAGTGTCTGTTTCAACTCGTCTTCAAAGTCTGGATTTTAAGCTTTGAACTGTTTTTATAGCAGGTGTTGACGGACCAATCAGAGACAAGTGATGAACCTGAGGCTTTGATGTGTGTTTGATGTGCGTACGGAGGAATATATATGTATTTTATATATTACATTTTCATATAATAAAGTTAGAAAAGTTAGTTTCCGTCTCGTCGCATCATAAACTAAAGTCGGATGATTTTGTGTGACGAACTTTTTATATAACGACGATTTACTATTTAGTGTGTTGACTCATTGTTCTCATGAATAATTAGAATCGTTTTAGTTTTTATTTATGATTGTGTGTGTGTGTGTGTGTGTGTGTGTGTGTGTGTGTGTGTGTGTGTGTGTGTGTGTGTGTGTGTGTGTGTGTGTGTGTGTGTGTGTGTGTGTGTGTGTGTAGGATCTCCCAGCTGTGGAGGAAGTGTGTCTGACGTTACCAGAGGAAGCAGAACTGGTGCCGGTGGGAACCGTCTCCAGTATCGTTCAGCAGCTCGGTACACACACACACACACAAAATGCTGTCTGATAGAAGTCAGAGCATCACAATGCTGAGGTGTGTGTGTGTGTGTGTGTGTGTGTGTGTGCAGTGGTCATCCAGTCCCTGAAGGACACGCCCCCTCTGATCGATGACAGCATCATCTTCCGCTCTGACAGGCTGGCGGTGGGGAAGGTGAGTGTGTGCAGGTTGTTCATACGCCGCGCCGGGCCGCTCCCAGTCGAGCTGTGCTCGCCGGTAATGCGCCGTGCCGCCCCCCCCCCCCCCCCCCCCGCCCCCCCCGCTGCAGGTGTTCGAGGTGTTCGGCCCCGTCTCCAGCCCGCTCTACATCCTGCGCTTCAACTCCCTGGAACAGATCAGCAGCAAACAGCTGGAGGAGGGACTGATGCTGTACTACGCTCCCAGGCTCAGGGAGTACACCGGCTACATCCTGACCCAGCACCTCAAACTGTGAGCACACACACACACACACACACACACACACACACACACACACACACACTGAGTGCGACTGTTTGATTATTTTATCTGATTAGTGTGTCAAAGTCTGTTTTTCTTCCAGTTTTAAAGGTTCTGACGCCTCCTGGAGGAACGACCAGGAGCCACCAGAGGAGGTGCACACACACACACACACACACACACACACACACACACACACACACACACACACACACACACACACACACACACACACACACACACACACTGCCGCTGACTGTGATAATAAATATTGTGCAGCTCCAAGTTAACTTTGAAACACAGAAAAATCAAGAATCCTTTCATCCTGTTGAACCTTTCATCTCTCCTCTTCCTCTTCCTCTTCCTCTTCCTCCTCCTCTTCCTCCTCCTCTTCCTCCTCCTCCTCCAGGCTTTGGATTACAGTGACGATGAGAAGGAGCAGGAAGCAAAGAAGAAAGGGAAAAACCAGAAGAGGAGGGGGCGGAGCAAAGCAGGTGGGCCCAGTTCACTTCAATTCAACTTTATTTGTAAAGCGACAAATACAACCTGGTGCTTTAAGGCCCTTTTACAGGGAAGCTCCGCCTCCATTGTACTGGTGGAAAACCTGGGAACCTCCAGGGGGCAGCACTGAGAACCAGTGTGTAGAAACCTGAGGAACCTCCAGGGGGCAGTACTGAGAACCAGTGTGTAGAAACCTGAGGAACCTCCAGGGGGCAGTACTGAGAACCAGTGTTGTGTAGAAAATATTATCTTCCTTAATGAATATTCTTGTAGTGAATATGAACTCATTATATTTGTTGTTTGTAAATGAGGGGTGTCTAAACTGTCCCCCAGGACCCCTGTCCCCCAGGACCCCCCTGTCCTCCAGGACCCCTGTCCTGCAGGTGTTAGTCTCCCTGCTCCAGTGCTGATGTCCACAGACGGGGGGACAGGGGGACGGGGGGGACAGTTTGGACGCCCCCCAGGGTGGAGGCGTCTGTCCTCAGTCGTCCTCTCCTGACCTCCACTCTTCTTCTCTTGTTCCCGTCCAGACGCCGCGGCCCACGTTACCCAGAAGCCCTTGCAGCAGCGGCGGGAGGCGAGGGGTTTCCCCCCCCGGCCCCCAGGGCCGTCGTTCAGGCACCAGGAGCGTCAGAGCGGCCCGGCGCTGTACGGCCACAACCCCCCCGCACAGCCCTACCCCCTGTACCCCCCTCCCCCCTGCCCTTACCCCCCCCCTCTGCACAGCTACCCCCCGCCCAGCTTCCCT
Organism: Blennius ocellaris; assembly: GCF_963422515.1. Classification (NCBI taxonomy): domain Eukaryota; kingdom Metazoa; phylum Chordata; class Actinopteri; order Blenniiformes; family Blenniidae; genus Blennius; species Blennius ocellaris. The sequence goes on along the minus strand of NC_137652.1, from coordinate 699,252 downwards.
CTCTTCCCCCCTCCCCCGGCCTTCTTCAACCCTGCCTTCACCTCCCCCCTCTGGCCGCCAAGCTCCGCCCCCTTCTCTGACTACCCCCCTCCTCCCCCGCCCCCTCCCCCGCCTCCCCCCCAGTGAGAACCCCCCCCTAATAAATCCACTTCCTCATCACGACGCTCTATAAACCTGCAGACACACGTTTCCATTGAATCTTTCCAAAATAAAATCCTTTTTTATTTTTTAATGATCTTCAAGTGTCTCGTCAGTCGTTTTCTCCTTTCAGGACCAGGGAGTCGTTTTCTCCTTTCAGGACCAGGGAGTCGTTTTCTCCTTTCAGGACCAGGGAGTCGTTTTCTCCTTTCAGGACCAGGGAGTCGTTTTCTCTCTTCAGGACCAGGGAGTCGTTTTCTCCTTTCAGGACCAGGGAGTCGTTTTCTCCTTTCAGGACCAGGGAGTCGTTTTCTCCTTTCAGGACCAGGGAGTCGTTTTCTCCTTTCAGGACCAGGGAGTCGTTTTCTCCTTTCAGGACCAGGGAGTCGTTTTCTCCTTTCAGGACCAGGGAGTCGTTTTCTCCTTTCAGGACCAGGGAGTCGTTTTCTCCCTTCAGGACCAGGGAGTCGTTTTCTCCTTTCAGGACCAGGGAGTCGTTTTCTCTCTTCAGGACCAGGGAGTCGTTTTCTCCTTTCAGGACCAGGGAGTCGTTTTCTCCTTTCAGGACCAGGGAGTCGTTTTCTCCTTTCAGGACCAGGGAGTCGTTTTCTCCTTTCAGGACCAGGGAGTCGTTTTCTCTCTTCAGGACCAGGGAGTCGTTTTCTCCTTTCAGGACCAGGGAGTCGTTTTCTCCTTTCAGGACCAGGGAGTCGTTTTCTCCTTTCAGGACCAGGGAGTCGTTTTCTCCTTTCAGGACCAGGGAGTCGTTTTCTCCTTTCAGGACCAGGGAGTCGTTTTCTCCTTTCAGGACCAGGGAGTCGTTTTCTCCTTTCAGGACCAGGGAGTCGTTTTCTCCTTTCAGGACCAGGGAGTCGTTTTCTCCTTTCAGGACCAGGGAGTCGTTTTCTCCTTTCAGGACCAGGGAGTCGTTTTCTCCTTTCAGGACCAGGGAGTCGTTTTCTCCTTTCAGGACCAGGGAGTCGTTTTCTCCTTTCAGGACCAGGGAGTCGTTTTCTCCTTTCAGGACCAGGGAGTCGTTTTCTCCTTTCAGGACCAGGGAGTCGTTTTCTCCTTTCAGGACCAGGGAGTCGTTTTCCACTCTTTGTGTTCCGTCAAATAAAAGGTTTTATCAACTTGATTTAACTCCGAGTTAAGAACTAGTAGGATGTGACTGACAGATGTTGGCAGCTGGAGGAGGGACTGATGTTTGAACCTGGTTGGTTAGTGAAGGACACAGGTTACTACCCAGACCTCTGGTTTACCTGGTTGGTTAGTGAAGGACACTGGTTACTACCCAGAGCTCTGGTTGGTTAGTGAAGGACACAGGTTACTACCCAGACCTCTGGTTGGTTAGTGAAGGACACTGGTTACTACCCAGAGCTCTGGTTGGTTAGTGAAGGACACAGGTTGCTACCCAGACCTCTGGTTGGTTAGTGAAGGACACAGGTTGCTACCCAGACCTCTGGTTTACCTGGTTGGTTAGTGAAGGACACAGGTTACTACCCAGACCTCTGGTTGGTTAGTGAAGGACACAGGTTACTACCCAGAGCTCTGGTTGGTTAGTGAAGGACACAGGTTACTACCCAGAGCTCTGGTTGGTTAGTGAAGGACACAGGTTACTACCCAGAGCTCTGGTTGGTTAGTGAAGGACACTGGTTACTACCCAGAGCTCTGGTTGGTTAGTGAAGGACACAGGTTACTACCCAGAGCTCTGGTTGGTTAGTGAAGGACACAGGTTGCTACCCAGACCTCTGGTTGGTTAGTGAAGGACACAGGTTACTACCCAGAGCTCCACAGGAGGGAGCTGAGGAACGACCATGAGAACCATGAGAACCTCGGTGACTCACTTCCTGTGGCCCAACCAGCCAGCAGGAGAAACAGGAAGTGGCTGCAGCAGTCGGCGGCGGCGTCTTCATGGCCGTGTTCTTTCGCTCCCGCGAGCCGGACGGCGGCGCCGAAGTGGCCGAGTACCAGCAGTTCTCCAGGTCGGACCCGGAAGCGGCCGCGGCCCCTGGTAGAGCGCCCCCACCAGGTGAGTTCACCTGGTCACTGCGGCTTCCTGTCGCCAGCCGAGGCTCATCCTCTCTGTGCTGCACAGCAACCAGACACCTGCAGGGGGTGCTGCTGAGCTTCGGCCTGCTGTGTGTCGTCCAGGCCTCGCTCAACCTCGCCCTGAGGCTGGGACCAGGACCAGGAACAGGACCAGGTACGACACCAGGAACTAGACCAGGTACACTACTTGGTGCAATACTAGGTACACTACCAGGTACGATACCAGGTATGATACTAGGTACACTACCAGGTACCATATCAAGTACACTACCAGGTATGATACCAGGTATGATACTAGGTACACTTCCAGGTACCATATCAAGTACACTACCAGGTACGATACCAGGTATGATACTAGGTACACTACCAGGTACCATATCAAGTACACTACCAGGTACGATACCAGGTATGATACTAGGTACACTACCAGGTACCATATCAAGTACACTACCAGGTATGATACCAGCTGCAGTACCAGGTACACTACACACAAGAGACTCATCTGGTTCTCGTGGCTCTGATCAGTCTGATGGAGGAGCTTTGAACCACACACACACACACACACACACACACACACACACACACACACACACACACGCATTGTGTGTGTGGTGTGTTTGATGGTGGTTTGTGTTGCGGAGGGACAGACGAGGAGACGCAGGAGGAGGACAGCTGTCCCCAGGGTTGGGTCCCGTCGTCCTCCAGCTGCTACTACGTCTCGTCTCAGAGGGCGAGTTGGGACGGGGCGAGAGAGGACTGCAGGACCAGGGGGGGCGACCTGGTCGTCATCAACAGCCTGCAGGAACAGGTGTGTGTGTGTGTGTGTGTGTGTGTGTGTGTGTGTGTGTGTGTGTGTGTGTGTGTGTGTGTGTGTGTGTGTGTGTGTGTGTGTGTGTGTGTGTGTGTGTGTGTGTGTGTGTGTGTGTGTGTGTGTGTGTGTGTGTGTGTGTGTGTGTGTGTGAGAGAGAGTAAGAGTGTCTCTGATTGTCCCCCTGCAGGACTTCCTGGACGGCCTGGTGGAGACAGCCTGGGTCGGCATGACGGACCGGGGGACAGAGGGAGTCTGGACCTGGGTGGACGGGACGGCGGTGGACAGAGAGGGGTGAGACGTCCTCCTTTAGTCTGGACTGGGAGGACGGGACGGTGGGGGACAGAGAGGGGTGAGACGTCCTCCTTTAGTCTGGACTGGGAGGACGGGACGGTGGGGGACAGTGTTTTATTTTGTCATTTTGTGTTTTGTTTTGTCAGTTTGTGTTTTATTTTGTCAGTTTGTGTTTTGTTTTGTCAGTTTGTGTTTTATTTTGTCAGTTTGTGTTTTGTTTTGTCAGTTTGTGTTTTATTTTGTCAGTTTGTGTTTTATTTTGTCAGTTTGTGTTTTATTTTGTCAGTTTGTGTTTTGTTTTGTCAGTTTGTGTTTTATTTTGTCAGTTTGTGTTTTATTTTGTCAGTTTGTGTTTTATTTTGTCAGTTTGTGTTTTATTTTGTCTTGTGGTTTTATTTTGTCTTGTGGTTTTATTTTGTCCTGTGCGTTTGTTTTGTCCTGTGGTTTTGTTTTGTCCTGTGGTTTTGTTTTGTCCTGTGGTTTTGTTTTGTCCTGTGGTTTTGTTTTGTCCTGTGGTTTTGTTTTGTCCTGTGGTTTTGTTTTGTCCTGTGGTTTTGTTTTGTCTTGTGGTTTTGTTTTGTCCTGTGGTTTTGTTTTGTCTTGTGGTTTTGTTTTGTCCTGTGCTTTTGTTTTGTCCTGTGGTTTTGTTTTGTCTTGTGCTTTTGTTTTGTCCTGTGGTTTTGTTTTGTCCTGTGGTTTTGTTTTGTCCTGTGGTTTTGTTTTGTCCTGTGGTTTTGTTTTGTCTTGTGCTTTTGTTTTGTCCTGTGGTTTTGTTTTGTCCTGTGGTTTTGTTTTGTCCTGTGGTTTTGTTTTGTCCTGTCTGGTGGTGCAGCGTTGTCTTGTGGTGTCCCGTCACACTGCCCCCTGTGGCCTGAAGCGGTGTTGCGCTGTGCTGCAGGCTGCGCTGGGCCCCTGGACAGCCGGACGGGGCCTTCGGAGGCGAAGACTGCGGGGACATCCGGGACATGACGTCCTTCAAGGGTCTCAACGACTTCGGCTGTGCTTTTCCTTCTCAGTGGATTTGTGAGAAAAACCTCATGAAACCAGTTTAAACTTCTGATGTAACTTCTGAAGTAACTTCTGAAGTAACTTCTGAAGTAACTTCTGAAGTAACTTCTGAAGTAACTTCTGATGTAACTTCTGAAGTAACTTCTGTCTTTCCTCCTTCAACAAAGTTTTAAATTCCATCGTGAAACATGGACTCGATTCTGACGAGAACTTTTTAAACTATTTCCATCAACTGACTCTGTCCCTATAGAGTGTCCCCTGTTGGACTCACGTCTTCAAACGGTCCTTGTCCCTATAGATTGTCTCTGCAGTGTCCCCTGTTGGACTCACGTCTTCAAACTGTCCTTGTCCCTATAGATTGTCTCTGCAGTGTCCCCTGTTGGACTCACGTCTTCAAACTGTCTTGTCCCTATAGATTGTCTCTGCAGTGTCCCCTGTTGGACTCACGTCTTCAAACTGTCTTGTCCCTATAGATTGTCTCTGCAGTGTCCCCTGTTGGACTCACGTCTTCAAACTGTCCTTGTCCCTATAGATTGTCTCTGCAGTGTCCCCTGTTGGACTCACGTCTTCAAACGGTCCTTGTCCCTATAGATTGTCTCTGCAGTGTCCCCTGTTGGACTCACGTCTTCAAACTGTCCTTGTCCCTATAGATTGTCTCTGCAGTGTCCCCTGTTGGACTCACGTCTTCAAACTGTCTTGTCCCTATAGATTGTCTCTGCAGTGTCCCCTGTTGGACTCACGTCTTCAAACGGTCCTTGTCCCTATAGATTGTCTCTGCAGTGTCCCCTGTTGGACTCACGTCTTCAAACTGTCTTGTCCCTATAGATTGTCTCTGCAGTGTCCCCTGTTGGACTCACGTCTTCAAACGGTCCTTGTCCCCATAGATTGTCTCTGCAGTGTCCCCTGTTGGACTCACGTCTTCAAACTGTCTTGTCCCTATAGATTGTCTCTGCAGTGTCCCCTGTTGGACTCACGTCTTCAAACTGTCTTGTCCCTATAGATTGTCTCTGCAGTGTCCCCTGTTGGACTCACGTCTTCAAACTGTCCTTGTCCCTATAGATTGTCTCTGCAGTGTCCCCTGTTTGACTCACGTCTTCAAACTGTCCTTGTCCCTATAGATTGTCTCTGCAGTGTCCCCTGTTGGACTCACGTCTTCAAACTGTCCTTGTCCCTATAGATTGTCTCTGCAGTGTCCCCTGTTGGACTCACGTCTTCAAACTGTCCTTGTCCCTATAGATTGTCTCTGCAGTGTCCCCTGTTGGACTCACGTCTTCAAACTGTCCTTGTCCCTATAGATTGTCTCTGCAGTGTCCCCTGTTGGACTCACGTCTTCAAACTGTCCTTGTCCCTATAGATTGTCTCTGCAGTGTCCCCTGTTGGACTCACGTCTTCAAACTGTCCTTGTCCCTATAGATTGTCTCTGCAGTGTCCCCTGTTGGACTCATGTCTTCAAACTGTCTTGTCCCTATAGATTGTCTCTGCAGCGTCCCCTGTTGGACTCACGTCTTCAAACGGTCCTTGTCCCTATAGATTGTCTCTGCAGTGT
>NC_137652.1:675906-688406 GCF_963422515.1 Blennius ocellaris | reverse complement strand
TTCCTGAAGAGAGGAAAGAGTCTGAACTGTTCCTGAAGAGAGGAAAGAGTCTGAACTGTTCCTGAAGAGAGGAAAGAGTCTGAACTGTTCCTGAAGAGAGGAAAGAGTCTGAACTGTTCCTGAAGAGAGGAAAGAGTCTGAACTGTTCCTGTAAAGAGAGGAAAGAGTCTGAACTGTTCCTGAAGAGAGGAAAGAGTCTGAACTGTTCCTGAAGAAAGGAAAGAGTCTGAACTGTTCCTGTAAAGAGAGGAAAGAGTCTGAACTGTTCCTGAAGAGAGGAAAGAGTCTGAACTGTTCCTGAAGAGAGGAAAGAGTCTGAACTGTTCCTGAAGAGAGGAAAGAGTCTGAACTGTTCCTGTAAAGAGAGGAAAGAGTCTGAACTGTTCCTGAAGAGAGGAAAGAGTCTGAACTGTTCCTGAAGAGAGGAAAGAGTCTGAACTGTTCCTGAAGAGAGGAAAGAGTCTGAACTGTTCCTGAAGAGAGGAAAGAGTCTGAACATTTTACTAACATGACTGCTTTTCAGGGTTCCCTGTAAACTGTGGAACTGCTTCTGTTCTCTTATAAAAGTTTAATAGATGATTAGTTGTTATCAGAGTTTAATAGATGATTAGTTGTTACTAGAGGCCTCCTTACAGAACGTGTCGACCCCGCGGTATCAACCGACCAATCACGTCGCTCGTTACTGGGCGGAACACAAACAGGAAGTCAGTTTTCTACTGGAGACGATCATTTGCTAGATTCTGGTCAAAAAAGAGGAATTCAGACAAATTCAGACGGTGAAAAGTTGTGATGGACGTTAGTCACTGATTTGAGAGGCTTTGAACAACACGTCCGTCTCTTTGACCGTCCAGAAGGACTGAAACCATCACTGTCCTCTCCTGGTCTCCTGGTCTCCAGTCAGGGACCAGGAGACCAGGCTGAGGAGGGTCCAGAGTCACGGTGCTTCAGACTGTAGCTGGAGGTTGAGGACAGGGACAGTGAAGGACGAGGGAGGACGTGTCTTGACCCTACAGAGGACGGTCTCTCTCTGGCAGCTGCTTCCTGGATGGCGTCGGCGTTGCCCGCGGCCTGCCTGTCTGAGGAGCAGTTCACCTGCTCCATCTGCCTGGACGTCTTCACCGACCCGGTGTCCACGCCGTGTGGACACAGCTTCTGCCAGGTCTGCATCTGCTCCTACTGGGACCGGGGGGGCAAGTCCTCCAAGCACTGCCAGTGTCCCCTGTGCAAGGAGACCTTCCGGAGGCGTCCGGAGCTGCACATCAACCGCACCCTGAAGGAGATCACCGAGCAGTTCAAGCAGGTGGCCGACACCGGCGTGCCCATCGACGCCGAGCCGCCCAGCCAGCACCACCTCCTCCACCCGCCACCGCCCAGCCAGCACCACCTCCTCCACCCGCCACCGCCCCCCCCTCTGCTCCCCAGGCCGGGGGAGTTCTCCGAGAGCCTCATTGCTGAGATGAGGTTGCGTTTTCAACAACTGGGAGCATCTGGGTCGGTTCCGGACGACGTCTCGCAGAGTCCTGGGGTTCCTCAGGGTTCCGGTAGAACCGGCACCGCTCAGACCTTCATGCCTCAGAACCCGGAGCAGAGCGACACACCGCCACCCAGCAGGTACGCCCATCAGGCAGTCTGTCGGTTCCAGAACCGTCACCACTCAGGTTCTAACAGCAAAGCTAAAAGTAAATACGACGTTCAAGTTGTTGGTTCCTGGAACTTCTTCTTTTTCCACATGTGACCAGTGAGGCTCTGTTTCAGACTGCGCAGTTCTGAAGTAAGACCAAATAACACAATAATACTTAAGTTAATAATACTTAACTGTCTGCAGCGGGACTCCTGCCAACGTGACGGAGCTTTACATTGGTCTCCATTGGTCTCCATTGACCTCCATTGGTCTCCATTGACCTCCATTGGCCTCCATTGGCCTCCATTAGCCGCCATTGGTCTCCATTGGTCTCCATTGGTCTCCATTGACCTCCATTGGTCTCCATTGGCCTCCATTGGCCTCCATTGGCCTCCATTGGTCTCCATTGACCTCCATTGGTCTCCATTGGTCTCCATTGGCCTCCATTGGCCTCCATTGGTCTCCATTGGCCTCCATTGGTCTCCATTGGTCTCCATTGGCCTCCATTGGTCTCCATTGGCCTCCATTGGTCTCCATTGGCCTCCATTGGCCTCCATTGGTCTCCATTGGTCTCCATTGGCCTCCATTGGTCTCCATTGGCCTCCATTGGTCTCCATTGGCCTCCATTGGCCTCCATTGGCCTCCATTGGCCTCCATTGGTCTCCATTGGCCTCCATTGGCCTCCATTGGCCTCCATTGGCCTCCATTGGTCTCCATTGGTCTCCATTGGTCTCCATTGTTCTCACTTGATATTCCGTTGTCGTAGCAACAGGAACAGCGTCGCCAGCGATCCAACCCTCCCTCTTTGCCCCGCCCACCTGAGAGGACTGGAGTTCTTCTGCCACACCGACAACACGTGTGTGTGCAGTGTGTGTGTGGAGACGGTGGAGCACCGGGGCCACAGCCTGACCCCCGCCAAGAGGGAGTGGCTCATCAAGAAGGTGTGTGTGTGTGTGTGTGTGTGTGTGTGTGTGTGTGTGTGTGTGTGTGTGTGTGTGTGTGTGTGTGTGTGTGTGTGTGTGTGTGTGTGTGTGTGTGTGTGTGTGTGTGTGAAACGCAGCTGTAATCCAGAAATATGCCGACGGTGGAGTCTGGGGGTAAGGGCGTGCCCCCCCACCCGGCCAGCAGGGCGGCGTCAGGCTGCAGCAGCTTGTTTACTGGATAGAAAGACTCGCTTCATTTTCTTTATGCTGTAATCTTAAACAGAGATATAATTAATAATGGATTTTTAAATTCAGCAGGATGTTGCAGCTGTCTGTGGTCGTCTGTGGTCGTCTGTGGTCGTCTGTGGTCATTTATGGTCGTCTGTGGTCGTCTGTGGTTGTCTGTGGTCGTCTGTGGTCGTCTGTGGTCGTCTGTGGTTGTCTGTGGTCATTTATGGTCGTCTGTGGTTGTCTGTGGTCATTTATGGTCGTCTGTGGTCGTCTGTGGTCGTCTGTGGTCGTCTGTGGTCGTCTGTGGTCGTCTGTGGTCGTCTGTGGTCGTCTGTGGTCCTCTGTGGTCCTCTGTGGTCGTCTGTGGTCGTCTGTGGTCGTCTGTGGTTGTCTGGTCCTCTGTGGTCGTCTGTGGTCGTCTGTGGTCGTCTGTGGTCGTCTGTGGTTGTTGGTCCTGTGTTGAGTCTTCCGTCTCAATCAGCAGCAGGTCCACACAACCTTTCCTTGTTACGCTGAAGCGATTTATTGCATAATCAGAAAAATGTCCTTTTCTCAGTTTGGGGTGTAGTTTGTGCTCCGAGAAGCCGAGGCTGGGTGGAGGCTGGGTGGAGGCTGGGAAGGAGCCACAAGGGTGGAGGAGTGACGTAGTGGTCAGCTCAGTGTGGTCTGTGTTTGTCCTCTAGTCTCGGTTGGGGATCACAGAGATGGAGCTGAAGGACCTGATCAGTGAACGAGAGAGGAAGGTGGAGGAGATCCAAGCCTCCATTCAGGAGATCCAGGTCAGGTTCCAGTCCTGGTTTTCCACGACTGATAATTCTGCAGTTCCACCATTTGATGACATTGAAATACAAAGAAACTCCAGGTTCACCCAGTGCTGACATTAACAAGAAGCAGAGACAGCAGCTCTGCAACAACTGAAACGTCAGCAACTGTCACATTACTAGTAATCTATTACTAACAGGTAATAACATGACAGTTACTTTGCTGTGAAGCAACTCTTTTATAAGTTCCTAGAAACCTTTTGGGTTCAGTCTTCCATTACGTGATGCTCTGAACTGTGTCGCAGGTTTTCAGTTTTACACTCTGTTACCGACTGTTACAGACTGTTACTGACTGTTACGACTGTTACTGACTGTCACCGACTGTTACTGACTGTCACCGACTGTTACTGACTGTCACCGACTGTTACTGACTGTCACCGACTGTTACTGACTGTCACCGACTGTTACTGACTGTCACCGACTGTTACTGACTGTCACCGACTGTTACCGACTGTCACCGACTGTTACCGACTGTCACCGACTGTTACCGACTGTCACCGACTGTTACCGACTGTTACGGACTGTTACACTCTGATACCGACTGTTACCGACTGTTACACTCTGTTACCGACTGCTACCGACTGCTACAGACTGTTACACTCTGTTGCACTCTGTTACCGACTGTTAAAGACTGTTAAAGACTGTTACCGACTGTAACCGACTGCTACCGACTGTAACCGACTGTTACCGACTGTTACCGACTGTTACCGACTGTTACGGACTGTTACACTCTGTTACCGACTGTTACCGACTGTTACCGACTGTTACGGACTGTTACCGACTGTTACCGACTGTTACACTCTGTTACCGACTGCTATCGACTGTTACAGACTGTTACACTCTGTTACCGACTGTTAAAGACTGTTACCGACTGTTACCGACTGTTACCGACTGTAACTGACTGCTACCGACTGCTACCGACTGTAACCGACTGTTACCGACTGTTACGGACTGTTACCAACTGTTACGGACTGTTACGGACTGTTACACTCTGTTACGGACTGTTACCGACTGTTACGGACTGTTGCGGACTGTTGCGGACTGTTGCGGACTGTTGCGGACTGTTGCGGACTGTTACCGACTGTTACCGACTGTTACACTCTGTTACCGACTGCTACCGACTGTTACAGACTGTTACAGACTGTTACCGACTGTTACCGACTGTTACACTCTGTTACCGACTGTTACCGACTGTTACACTCTGTTACCGACTGTTACCGACTGTTACACTCTGCTACCGACTGTTACGGACTGTTACCGACTGTTACCGACTGTTACACTCTGTTACCGACTGTTACCGACTGTTACCGACTGTTACCGACTGTTACACTCTGTTACCGACTGTTACACTCTGTTACCGACTGTTACCGACTGTTACCGACTGCTACCGACTGTAACCGACTGTTACCGACTGTTACGGACTGTTACGGACTGTTACACTCTGTTACCGACTGTTGCGGACTGTTACACTCTGTTACCGACTGTTACCGACTGTTACACTCTGTTACCGACTGTTACCGACTGCTACCGACTGCTACCGACTGTTACCAACTGTTACCAACTGTTACGGACTGTTACACTCTGTTACTGACTGTTACGGACTGTTACCGACTGTTACCGACTGTTACACTCTGTTACCGACTGCTACCGACTGTTACAGACTGTTACAGACTGTTACAGACTGTTACCGACTGTTACACTCTGTTACCGACTGTTACCGACTGTTACACTCTGTTACCGACTGTTACGGACTGTTACCGACTGTTACACTCTGTTACCGACTGTTACCGACTGTTACACACTGTTACCGACTGTTACCGACTGTTACCGACTGCTACCGACTGTTACCGACTGTTACCGACTGCTACCGACTGTTACCGACTGTTACCGACTGTTACCGACTGCTACCGACTGTTACAGACTGTTACAGACTGTTACAGACTGTTACCGACTGTTACACTCTGTTACCGACTGTTACCGACTGTTACACTCTGTTACCGACTGTTACGGACTGTTACCGACTGTTACACTCTGTTACCGACTGTTACCGACTGTTACACACTGTTACCGACTGTTACCGACTGTTACCGACTGCTACCGACTGTTACCGACTGTTACCGACTGCTACCGACTGTTACCGACTGTTACCGACTGTTACTGACTGAGCAGTTTGATGTTCGTCACAATTCAAAGATCCACGTTTGTCCCGGTTGCAGACTGCTGCTGAGAGACAGACGGACGAAGTGATTTGTGGTTTCGCCAAACTCATGTCCAGTGTGGAGGTCTGCCAGGCCCAGCTGCTGGAGGTAAGGTCATGTCCAGCGTGGAGGTCTGCCAGGCCCAGCTGCTGGAGGTAAGGTCATGTCCAGCGTGGAGGTCTGCCAGGCCCAGCTGCTGGAGGTAAGGTCATGTCCAGCGTGGAGGTCTGCCAGGCCCAGCTGCTGGAGGTAAGCGACCCCCATCAGAGACTCCAGAGGGTTCCAGGTCCTGCAGACCTCCTCATGGTCCCAGAAGAACCAGACTGAAGTCCAGCAGAGCAGCTCGACGTCATTTAGCTGTGCAGCACTGCTCTGCTGGACTCTGGTCTTGTCCTCATGGGGGACGGAGGGTCTGGTCCTCATGGGGGACGGAGGGTCTGGTCCTCATGGGGGACGAGGGTCTTGAGGCTGGTCTGGTCTGTGGCAGGTGGTGGAAGGGAACCTCCAGGCAGCAGAATCCAGAGCCCAGGTTCTCCTGAAGGACCTGGAGGAGGAGCTGACGGAGCTGAAGAGGCGGAGGGCGGCCATGAACCAGGCGGTGCTTTCTGACGACTACGTCTTCTTCCTCAAGGTACCGCTGCCTCGTGTGGTGATGTCATCAACAAGATGTCATCAACAAGATGTCATCAACATGATGTCATCAACATGATGTCATCAACATGATGTCATCAACATGTCATCAACAAGCTGTCATCAACATGATGTCATCAACAAGATGTCATCAATATGATGTCATCAACACGCTGTCATCAACAAGATGTCATCAATATGATGTCATCAACATGATGTCATCAATATGATGTCATCAACATGATGTCATCAACAAGATGTCATCAACATGATGTCATCAACATGATGTCATCAACAAGATGTCATCAACATGATGTCATCAACAAGATGTCATCAACATGATGTCATCAACAAGATGTCATCAACATGATGTCATCAACAAGATGTCATCAACATGATGTCATCAACAAGATGTCATCAACATGATGTCATCAACAAGATGTCATCAACATTATGTCATCAACATTATGTCATCAACAAGATGTCATCAACAAGATGTCATCATGTTGATGACATCAACAAGCTGTCATCAACATGATGTCATCAACAAGCTGTCATCAACAAGCTGTCATCAACATGATGTCATCAACATGATGTCATCAACAAGATGTCATCAACAAGCTGTCATCAACATGATGTCATCAACATGATGTCATCAACATGTCATCAACAAGCTGTCATCAACATGATGTCATCAACAAGCTGTCATCAACATGATGTCATCAACATGATGTCATCAACATGATGTCATCAACATGATGTCATCAACATGTCATCAACAAGCTGTCATCAACATGATGTCATCAACAAGCTGTCATCAACATGATGTCATCAACATGATGTCATCAACATGATGTCATCAACATGTCATCAACAAGCTGTCATCAACATGATGTCATCAACAAGATGTCATCAACATGATGTCATCAACAAGATGTCATCAACATGATGTCATCAACAGATGTCATCATGTTGATGACATCAACAAGCTGTCATCAATATGATGTCATCAACATGATGTCATCAACAAGATGTCATCAACATGATGTCATCAACAACATGTCATCAACATGTCATCAACAAGATGTCATCAACATGATGTCATCAACAAGATGTCATCAACATGATGTCATCAACAAGATGTCATCAACAAGATGTCATCAACATGATGTCATCAACAAGATGTCATCAACATGATGTCATCAACAGATGTCATCATGTTGATGACATCAACAAGCTGTCATCAATATGATGTCATCAACATGATGTCATCAACAAGATGTCATCAACATGATGTCATCAACAACATGTCATCAACATGTCATCAACAAGATGTCATCAACATGATGTCATCAACAACATGTCATCAACATGTCATCAACAAGATGTCATCAACAAGATGTCATCAACATGATGTCATCAACAAGATGTCATCAACAAGATGTCATCAACAAGATGTCATCAACAAGATGTCATCAACAAGATGTCATCAACAAGATGTCATCAACATGATGTCATCAACAAGATGTCATCAACAAGATGTCATCAACAAGATGTCATCAACAAGATGTCATCAACAAGATGTCATCAACATGATGTCATCAACAAGATGTCATCAACAAGATGTCATCAACAAGATGTCATCAACAAGATGTCATCAACAAGATGTCATCAACATGATGTCATCAACAAGATGTCATCAACATGATGTCATCAACAAGATGTCATCAACAAGATGTCATCAGCATGATGTCATCAGCATGATGTCATCAACAAGATGTCATCAACAAGATGTCATCAACAAGATGTCATCAACATGATGTCATCAACAAGATGTCATCAACAAGATGTCATCAACAAGATGTCATCAACATGATGTCATCAACAAGATGTCATCAACAAGATGTCATCAACATGATGTCATCAACAAGATGTCATCAACATGATGTCATCAACAGATGTCATCATGTTGATGACATCAACAAGCTGTCATCAATATGATGTCATCAACATGATGTCATCAACAAGATGTCATCAACATGATGTCATCAACAAGATGTCATCAACATGATGTCATCAACAACATGTCATCAACAACATGTCATCAACATGTCATCAACAAGATGTCATCAACATGTCATCAACAAGATGTCATCAACAAGATGTCATCAACATGATGTCATCAACAAGATGTCATCAACATGATGTCATCAACAAGATGTCATCAACAAGATGTCATCAACAAGATGTCATCAACAAGATGTCATCAACAAGATGTCATCAGCATGATGTCATCAACAAGATGGCCGTCCTCCCTGAGCCCGGCTCAGCAGAGTTGTGTAGGAAAACCTGACGACACGGTGAAGGTACAGAAAGAACATAACCTGAACTGATCAAGAGCTCCAGGTGCTCGATCACATACTGTCACCACATCTGTCATGATAGCATGTTAGCCGTTAGCTCACGTCGATGCTAACTAGCCTGTCAGGTAGCCAGCGAGAGCAGCGTGAATATTACGAAATAATAACCCCAAAGAAATCCAACCACAAATAAACATTGACTTTAAGCTGCTTTCTTCACTTTCCTTCAACAAGACAGTTTGATTCAGTGAACGAGATTCGACATTAGTTGTAATGATGATGTTTGTTGTGTCCCTGCAGACGTTCCCCTCGCTGTCCAGCCCCCCCCCCACCAAGACCTGGTCCAGCGTCTCCGTCTCCTCCCACATCACCTCCGGAGACTTTGTCCGGAGCCTCAATGAGACGGTGGACAAACTTCAGGACCAGATCAACAAGCTGCCAGACGTCTGTAGGTTTCACTCTGAACAACACTGCATCATGTCCCTGAAGGTCACTGCTTTGTTTACTACAACAACAACAACAACAACAACAACAACAACAACAACGTCTCTGATCAAGTCCAAAGTGAGGTGACATTGTGTGTGACTCGTTCTGACGCCGCCACTAAAGACCAATGAAAAATAAAGAGACAAAGATAAACAACAAAGAGACGAATGTTGAGGAGAAAATCTCACAAAATAAAATGATAAATGTAAAATTAGTTTTTCTTCATTCCTGGAACCAAGATGGAATCTTTAGAATAGTTGACAGCAGTGATGGAGGTTCCCTCCACCAGCAGCCCAGACCAGCAGGGACCAACAGGGACCAACTGTCCCCCCACGGCCCAGTCCAGCCCCTGTGGAGGAGGGACACTCAGTACCCACTGCCCCAGACCCCTATGCTGGACTCTGTGGGTGGGGGCTCCCAGGAGGAAGAGAAGGGGTCCGGCCGGGGCCCCACGGGTACAGGCCTGGCCACCAGGAGCTCAAGCCCCAACCCCAGGCCTGGGTCCAGGGTGGGGTCCAGGGTGGGGTTCAGGCCTGGGTCCAGGGTAGGGTCCAGGGTGGAGTCCAGAGTGGGGTCCAGGGTGGGGTTCAGGCCTGGGTCCAGGGTGGAGTCCAGGGTGGGGTCCAAGGTGGAGTCCAGGGTAGGGTCCAGGGTGGGGTCCAGGCCTGGGTCCAGGGTGGGGTCCAGGGTGGGGTTCAGGCCTGGGTCCAGGGTGGAGTCCAGGGTGGGGTCCAGGGTGGAGTCCAGGGTAGGGTCCAGGGTGGGGTCCAGGGTGGGGTCCAGGGTGGGGTCCAGGGTGGGGCCCCGGCTGCGCCTTGCTGGACAACATCAGGCTTCTCTTTGGGGGGTCATCCATTCGGGGCTTTTGTAACTGCCTTTAGTGTGACCCGCCACCGAGGACCTGTTGGTCTTGGGAGACCCTACTGGGGCCATAAAGCCCCCGACAACATAGATCCTAGGACCAGTCCACAGTAGACCAGCAGTTCCAGGGTAGACCCCCGCAGTCCTGAGTGATTCTGAAACAAAACAGCTTCATATCGTCAAGTTTATTTCCAACATGTGTGACGTAGGGAGTCTTAGATTTCAAGGACCACCTGGACCACCAGGACCACCTGGACCACCTGGACCACCAGGACCACCTGGACCAGGAGAACCGTCCAACATGTCATTTGTTACTGAGGCAAAAATGAACAAGTCTAAAATGACAAATTGTGAATAATTCCAGGATGAATTGAAAAGTGTGTTTGTGTTTTGTGGTGACAGGCCAGAGACCCCCGGTGGACCCGTCTGTCCCCCGACCCAACATCAGTAAGACCTCTGTCCACACAGACACTCGGGGACTTGTTGTGACGGCTTTGTGTTGTTGTTGAGCTGACGGAAGGTGTTTGTGTCCCTGCAGAGGTGAGGAGGGTCCAGGAGTACGCAGGTGAGTGACTGTCCTGGTCCTCCAGGTGGCGCCACCTCCAGGTTCTGCTTGCTAATGACGGCCGCCTTGCTCTGTGTGCCAGCCGACATCACCATGGACCCCGGCACCGCCCACCCCCGCCTCCTCGTCTCCGAGGACGGGAAGCAGGTGCAGTGTGGGGAGCGCCACCAGCTGGTGCCCGACAACCCCGAACGCTTCGACCGGGTGGTGTGCGTCCTCGCCCGCCAGGGCTTCAGCTCGGGCCGCCACTACTGGGAGGTAGGCGGAGCCACCGCTGGCGCTTTGCACTGCACTTCCTGTTTCACCGCCACACCCTCACACTTTGGCCAGACATTTTTACAACTTTTGCTCTTCGGCCCATTTTCTACCAAAAGAGCCGAGTTGCCGTGGTCGGAGTGTCAGTCACCAGAACCCGCCATCTTCCTCCAAATACCGACTTCCTGTTGAGTTTTCCGTTCGGCCACAAGGGAGTTAATTGTTCGTCTGGTTACGTACACATTTCTAGAGCTCTCGTAGAATGGGGGTCAATGTTACAGGTGGCGCCGTTGAGCCATTTCACAGGTCACACCTTGTACCGGGACTCACATGATCCAACATTTGACCAGATCTGACGAATGTTTCACAAAACGTTCTCTGTGACCCCGTCGGTTCAGGATGACAAAGAATCAGCATTGTCAACATTTCAGAAATGAAAACTAGATAGGTCTAGACCGTAGCTGGCATTAGCGAGATCCAGCAAGGCAAGCAAGTTTACAGCGACAAGCATCAATCGGTCTATAGAACACGTAGCACTGTCACAGCTTGGAGATCTCGCAGTAGAGTCTTCAAGCGAGTACACAATCATGGAGGACATAACACAAGATGCAACGTCAGAATGCAACATCATTATAGAACCGTAGCCCTCGGTTCACATGTGAATTAGTAGAAAACATAAGGAACATGAGAAAAGTCGAGGCCGAGGGAACCAGACGAGGTTCAGAGCTGACAGAACGGTAACTGAGTCATCTGGTCTCGCTGGTGGTTCAAGGCCTCGTCTCCGCTGTGGTCTTCAGGTGGAGGTGGGACAGAAGACGGACTGGGACCTGGGCGTGGCCAGTCGCTCCGTCAACCGGAAGGGTAAGATCACGGTGAGCCCGGCTCACGGCTACTGGTTCCTGAGCCTGCGGGACTACAGCGACTACGCCTTCAGGACCGAGCCCGCCACCAGCCTGGCCGTCGGCGCCAAGCCCTCCCGGGTCGGGGTCTTCGTGGACTGCGACAAAGGCCTGGTGTCCTTCTACGACGTGGAGGCCCGGGTCCTCATCTACACCTTCAATGACACTTTTTCCGACACCATCCACCCTTTTTTCAGCCCCTGCACCAACAAGTCGGGGCGAAACGACGGCCCGCTGACCATCTGCCCCGTCGCCGAGGCGGAATGAAGTGAGCTTCAACATGTGAGCCGACCTCGGACCAGGAACCTCAGACCAGGATCCTCAGATCAGAAACCTCGGACCAGGAACCTCAGACCAGGATCCTCAGATCAGAAACCGCGGACCACAAACCGCGGACCAGGAACCGCGGATCAGGTGACGGGACAGAAACGCTGCTGGTTTGACCGACGAGTCGCTTCCGTCAGTTTTTGGTCGTGATTTCAGTCCTAAATTGAAATGAGGCAGTTTTCCTGAGGGACGGAGTCCAGGGCCCGGTTCTGGGATTTGATGCGTCAAGTTCAGTTAAAACTATATTTATATTGTGTCTGTTTATAGATAAATATTTACCTTTTGTGGTCCGTGTGGTTTCTGTGTCGGAGCTCTGGGCCTCA
>NC_137652.1:660906-668406 GCF_963422515.1 Blennius ocellaris | reverse complement strand
TGCTCCACCTTTGCTCCACCTCTGCTCCACCACTGCTCCACCACTGCTCCACCTCTTCTCCACCTCTGCTCCACCACTGCTCCACCACTGCTCCACCTCTTCTCCACCTCTGCTCCACCACTGCGCCACCTCTGCTCCATCACTGCTCCACCACTGCGCCACCACTGCTCCACCACTGCTCCACCTCTTCTCCACCACTGCGCCACCTCTGCTCCACCACTGCTCCACCTCGGCTCCACCACTGCTCCATCTCTGCTCCACCACTGCTCCACCACTGCTCCACCACTGCTTCATCACTGCTCCACCTTTGCTCCACCACTGCTCCACCTCTGTGCTCCACCACTGCTCCACCTCTTCTCCACCTCTGCTCCACCACTGCTCCACCTCTTCTCCACCACTGCGCCACCTCTGCTCCATCACTGCTCCACCTCTGCTCCACCTCTGCTCCATCACTGCTCCACCTCTGCTCCACCACTGCTCCACCTCTTCTCCACCACTGCGCCACCTCTGCTCCATCACTGCTCCACCACTGCTCCACCTCTGCGCCACCACTGCTCCACCACTGCTCCACCTCTGCTCCACCACTGCTCCATCTCTGCTCCACCACTGCTCCATCACTGCTCCACCACTGCTCCATCACTGCTCCACCACTGCTCCATCACTGCTCCACCTTTGCTCCCACTCTGCTCCACCACTGCTCCACCTCTTCTCCACCACTGCTCCACCACTGCTCCACCTCTGCTCCACCTCTGCTCCACCACTGCTCCACCACTGCTCCACCTCTTCTCCACCACTGCTCCACCTCTTCTCCACCACTGCTCCACCTCTGCTCCACCACTGCTCCACCTCTTCTCCACCACTGCGCCACCTCTGCTCCACCTTTGCTCCACCTCTGCTCCACCTCTGCTCCACCTCTTCTCCTGGTCCTGGTTCCCTCCTCTACGTTCCCTGACGTCCATGAAGAGACACTGGACAGACTTTCTCTGGATCTAATGAACTCAGTGTTTCCTTCTGGGTGATTAGGAGGAACAATGTGTGTGTGTGTGTGTGTGTGTGTGTGTGTGTGTGTGTGTGTGTGTGTGTGTGTGTGTGTGTGTGTGTGTGTGTGTGTGTGTGTGTGTGGTGTGTGTGTGTGTGTGTGTGTGTGTGTGTGTGTGTGTGTGTGTGTGTGTGTGTGTGTGTGTGTGTGTGTGTGTGTGTGTGTGTGTTGCTCCTCTGCAGTCCCATGTGCACATCGAGCTTTGTGTCTTCATCACACTGCAGGGAGACGCTTTTGTTTCAAAAAGCTGCCAAAGGCCTGACCTCCTCCTCCTCCTCCTCCTCCTCCTCCTCCTCCTCCTCCCTCCTCCTCCTCCTCCTCCTCCTCCTCCTCCTCCTCCTCCTCCTCCTCCCTCCTCCTCCTCTCCTGATTCTGGTTCTCTACAGGAAACACGACCAGTCCCGTGGACTTTGTGGAAAGAGCGCCCCCTGGTGGAGGAGGAACACTGCAGCACATAATGACGGAGGAGGAGGAGGAGGAGGAGGAGGAGGAGGAGGAGGAGGAGGAGGAGGAGAGGAGGAGGAGGAGGAGGAGGGAGGAGGAGGAGGAGGAGGAGGAGGAGGAGGAGGAGGAGGGAGGAGGAGAGGAGGAGAGCATGAAGTAATGGCTGCCAGATGTTTCAGATTTATCGCAGGGAACATTTCTATTCCAGCTCGAGTCGTTTATCACAACCTCACCGAGAGGAAGAGACCCGTGTGTGTGTGTGTGTGTGTGTGTGTGTGTGTGTGTGTGTGTGTGTGTGTGTGTGTGTGTGTGTGTGTGTGAGTGTTGTGTGTGTGTGTGTGTGTGTGTGTGTGTCAGAGTGACCTGAAGAACCTGAAAAAGAGCTGAACTTCAACAGGAAACTAACTGAACATCTGTGAACATACATTACTATCATATTATTATATTAAAACATCAAATACCACATATACACACATATATGTGTATAATAACACGTGTTGTATGAACTGTGGTGAGCCGGTTGGATGAAGAAACAATCAATCTTAAAATCATTCCTGTTGATTTTTCAAGGAGTTTTCCAGGAAGACGTCATGAAAAACAGAAATCAGGGACCATGTTAGAATGTCCTGGTCTTGTTCTGAACCCCAGTTCAACATAGACCTTCTGAGTACACGTGGACATCAATGCCTCATGTTGTTGTTATTTACTAATAAGGCAGTTCCAGGTATTTCCAGGTATTTCCAGGTATTTCCAGAGCGCCGGTCAAACTCAGTGATTCACAAGGAAAAAGCTTCACAAAGACCTGAGAATATCTGGACGAGCTTCATGACTTCATGTTTTGAGTTTGAAGGTTTGTGAGGCCGTCAGTGGAACCTTCAGTCTTCTACTTCCTGTCCAGGGTCCCCTGGTGGTCTTCCTCTCCTGGACTCTGCAGGACCCAGGGTCCCCTGGTGGTCTTCCTCTCCTGGACTCTGCAGGGACCCAGGGTCCCCTGGTGGTCTTCTGGGGACACGTCAAAGTGACCCAGGTTCCAGACCTCCTGGTCACATGATGCAGGTGGGTGGGTCGGTGGGTCGGTGGGGTCGGTCGACCTGCTGAAGCGTGAGGTCAACCAACGCATCACTGATTCCCTCCACCTGTCCTCAACTGTCCTCCAACTCTCCTCAACTGTCCTCCACATGTCCTCCAACTGTCCTCCACCTGTCCTCCAACTCTCCTCAACTGTCCTCCACATGTCCTCCAACTCTCCTCCAACCTGTCCTCCAACTCTCCTCAACTGTCCTCCACATGTCCTCCAACTCTCCTCCACCTGTCCTCCAACTCTCCTCAACTGTCCTCCACATGTCCTCCAACTGTCCTCCACCTGTCCTCCAACTGTCCTCCACCTGTCCTCCAACTCTCCTCAACTGTCCTCCACATGTCCTCCAACTGTCCTCCACCTGTCCTCCAACTCTCCTCAACTGTCCCCCACCTGTCCTCAACTGTCCTCCAACTCTCCTCAACTCTCCTCCAACTGTCCTCCAACTCTCCTCAACTGTCCTCCAACTCTCCTCAACTCTCCTCCAACTGTCCTCCAACTGTCCCTCAACTGTCCTCCAACTCTCCTCAACTGTCCTCCACCTGTCCTCCAACTCTCCTCAACTGTCCTCCAACTCTCCTCAACTGTCCTCCAACTCTCCTCAACTGTCCTCCACCTGTCCTCCAACTCTCCTCAACTGTCCTCCAACTCTCCTCAACTGTCCTCTCACCTGTCCTCCAACTCTCCTCAACTGTCCTCCAACTCTCCTCAACTGTCCTCCACCTGTCCTCCAACTCTCCTCAACTGTCCTCCACCTGTCCTCCAACTCTCCTCAACTGTCCTCCACATGTCCTCCACCTGTCCTCCAACTGTCCTCAACTGTCCTCCACATGTCCTCCACCTGTCCTCCAACTCTCCTCAACTGTCCTCCAACTGTCCTCTACCTGTCCTCCACATGTCCTCCACCTGTCCTCCAACTCTCCTCAACTGTCCTCCACATGTCCTCCACCTGTCCTCCAACTCTCCTCAACTGTCCTCCAACTGTCCTCTACCTGTCCTCCACATGTCCTCCACCTGTCCTCCAACTCTCCTCAACTGTCCTCCACCTGTCCCTCCAACTCTCCTCAACTGTCCTCCACATGTCCTCCACCTGTCCTCCAACTCTCCTCAACTGTCCTCCAACTCTCCTCAACTGTCCTCCACCTGTCCTCCAACTCTCCTCAACTGTCCTCCACCTGTCCTCCAACTCTCCTCAACTGTCCTCCACCTGTCCTCCCAACTCTCCTCAACTGTCCTCCACATGTCCTCCACCTGTCCTCCAACTCTCCTCAACTGTCCTCCACATGTCCTCCCACCTGTCCTCCAACTCTCCTCAACTGTCCTCCAACTGTCCTCAACTGTCCTCCACCTGTCCTCCAACTCTCCTCAACTGTCCTCCACCTGTCCTCCAACTGTCCTCCACCTGTCCTCCAACTCTCCTCAACTGTCCTCCACATGTCCTCCACCTGTCCTCCAACTCTCCTGAACTGTCCTCCACCTGTCCTCCAACTCTCCCTCAACTGTCCACCAACTGTCCTCCACCTGTCCTCCACCTGTCCTCCAACTCTCCTCAACTGTCCACCAACTGTCCTCTACCTGTCCCTCCAACTGTCCTCCAACTGTCCTCCACCTGTCCTCCAACTCTCCTCAACTGTCCTCCACATGTCCTCCACCTGTCCTCCAACTCTCCTCAACTGTCCTCCAACTGTCCTCCACCTGTCCTCCAACTCTCCTCAACTGTCCTCCACATGTCCTCCACCTGTCCTCCCACCTGTCCCTCCAACTCTCCTGAACTGTCCTCCACATGTCCTCCAACTCTCCTCAACTGTCCACCACCTGTCCTCCACCTGTCCTCCAACTGTCCACCACCTGTCCTCCACCTGTCCTCCACATGTCCTCCAACTGTCCACCACCTGTCCTCCACCTGTCCTCCACATGTCCTCCAACTGTCCACCACCTGTCCACCACCTGTCCTCCACATGTCCTCCAACTGTCCACCACCTGTCCTCCACCTGTCCTCCACATGTCCTCCACCTGTCCTCCACCTGTCCTCCACCTGTCCCTCCAACTGTCCACCACCTGTCCTCCACCTGTCCTCCACATGTCCTCCACCTGTCCTCCACCTGTCCACCAACTGATGTATATATAATCTTTTTTCAAAGATGTGTAGTGCAAAGACAAACAACAACCATCACTACTTGAGAATGTATTTCACAGAGGGTCCAAAACTGCAAGGCGGCTCAGTAAGGGGGGGGGTGGGGGGGGGGGGTCATTGGGGGGGGGGGTCATGTGGCGGGGGGTGTAATGTAGCATGTAATTACCGTATTTTTCCAGAACGTTTGGACCTGATTCAATCGCCAGGCAGCCCGAGGCTTGTCTGTCTGTCCATTAGGACCTGTACGGTGGGCCGTTGCCACGGCAACACACAAGCTGCTGTCAAACAAAATCCTTCAGGACCAGCTGATCCTACATTGTCTCGTTGTGCGTCGTCCCGTGAAGCTGACGGAGGCGAGTGGAGGCTGACGGAGGCGGTCATGATGGGGTCAGTGTCTGTCTGACGCCAGGCTCTCACTAATTATCTGCTCTCCTGTCTCCACCCGGGGCCGGACTCTAGAACCTCCATTAGTCCCTGTCAGGAGTGTGTGTGTGTGTGTGTGTGTGTGTGTGTGTGTGTGTGTGTGTGTGTGTGTGTGTGTGTGTGTGTGTGTGTGTGTGTGGTGTGTGTGTGTGTGTGTGTGTTGTGTGTGTGTGTGTGAGGCCAGATAAGGCCTCCTCAGGCCGTCTGACTGACGCTCCCATCAGATAGCAGTGGGTGGAGGAGAGAGCCAGTCAACAGGCTGACGGAGCTCCAGGTCTGTCCGGCAGAAACGTCTTGATTTGACCTCCACAGGCTTTTTATGTGTTGAAGGTGGTGTCTGTTGGTCTCCTGCAGGTGGCGCTCCAGGCTGAGCTCTGTGAAGGAAACAACTGAAAAGGAGTGGATCAGATCACTGCAGAACAACAACAGGTTCTTGTTTGGTCCACGACTCTGATTGTGTCTCAGGAAGGTCCTGGAGAGAAATCCTGCAGGACCTTCCTCCGCTGGCCGGGTTCCTCCAGACGGACAGACTGGTTCCTCCGTCAGACGGACAGACTGGTTCCTCCAGACGGACAGACTGGTACCTCCAGACGGACAGACTGGTTCCTCCAGACGGACAGACTGGTTCCTCCAGACGGACAGACTGGTTCCTCCAGACGGACACACTGGTTCCTCCAGACGGACAGACTGGTTCCTCCAGACGGACAGACTGCTTCCTCCAGACGGGACAGACTGGTTCCTCCAGACGCGACAGACTGGTACCTCCAGACGGACAGACCTGTTCCTCCAGACGGACAGACTGCTTCTCTCCAGACGGACAGACTGGTACCTCCAGACGGACAGACTGGTACCTCCAGACGGACAGACTGGTTCCTCCAGACGGACAGACTGGTTCCTCCAGACGGACAGACTGGTTTCCTCCAGACGGACAGACTGGTACCTCCAGACGGACACACTGGTTCCTCCAGACGGACAGACTGCTTCCTCCAGACGGACAGACTGGTACCTCCAGACGGACAGACTGGTACCTCCAGACGGACAGACTGGTTCCTCCAGACGGACAGACTGGTTCCTCCAGACGGACAGACTGGTTCCTCCAGACGGACACACTGGTTCCTCCAGACGGACACACTGGTTCCTCCAGACGGACAGACTGGTACCCTCCAGACGGACACACTGGTTCCTCCAGACGGACAGACTCGCTTTCCTCCAGACGGACACAGACGGACATCAGTACGGCCCCCCAGACTGGTTCCTCTCCAGACGGACAGACTGGTTCCTCCAGACGGACCGGTCCAGACGGACAGACTGGGTTCCTCCAGACGGACAGACTGGTTTCCTCCAGACGGACAGACTTGTTCCTCCAGACGGACAGACTGCTTCCTCCAGACGGACAGACTGGTTCCTCCAGACGGACAGACTGGTACCTCCAGACGGACACACTGGTTCCCTCCAGACGGACAGACTGCTTCCTCCAGAACGGACAGACTGGTACCTCCAGACGGACAGACTGGTTCCTCCCAGACGGGACAGACTGGTTCCTCCAGACGGACAGACTGGTTCCTCCAGACGGACACACTGGTTCCTCCAGACGGACACACTGGTTCCTCCAGACGGACAGACTGCTTCCTCCAGACGGACAGACTGCTTCCTCCAGACGGACAGACTGGTACCTCCAGACGGACACACTGGTTCCTCCAGACGGACAGAGACTGCTTCCTCCAGACGGACAGACTGGGTACCTCCAGACGGACAGACTGGTTCCCTCCAGACGGACAGACTGGTTCCTCCAGACGGACAGACTGGTTCCTCCAGACGGACAGACTGGTTCCTCCAGACGGACAGACTGGTTCCTCCAGACGGACACACTGGTTCCTCCAGACGGACAGACTGCTTCCTCCAGACGGACAGACTGGTTCCTCCAGACGGACAGACTGGTTCCTCCAGACGGACACACTGGTTCCTCCAGACGGACAGACTGGTTCCTCCAGACGGACAGACTGGTACCTCCAGACGGACACACTGGTTCCTCCAGACGGACAGACTGCTTCCTCCAGACGGACAGACTGGTACCTCCAGACGGACAGACTGGTTCCTCCAGACGGACAGACTGGTTCCTCCAGACGGACAGACTGCTTCCTCCAGACGGACAGACTGGTACCTCCAGACGGACAGACTGCTTCCTCCAGACGGACCGGGGACATGGTTCTGGGCTGTTTCAGCCGGTGGAGGTGAGACGACAACAGATCTACCAGCACAGATCTACCAGCACAGATCTACCAGCACAGATCTACCACCACAGATCTACCAGCACAGATCTACCAGCACAGATCTACCACCACAGATCTACCCACAGCACAGATCTACCACAGTAGATCTATG
>NC_137652.1:593468-655968 GCF_963422515.1 Blennius ocellaris | reverse complement strand
TGTCCTGTCTGGAGAACCAGGCCACACACACACACACACACACACACACACACACACACACACACACACACACACACACACACACACACACACACACACACACACACACGTTAAGGTGGGGGTCTTTACTGCACACAGACGACACAGGAAACGTTCTGATGGCCAACAGAAGTTCTTCACATGAAACTTACATTAGATTGTTTTTCACGTCTTTCCTTGTTTTTGTTCGCTGCTAGTTTTCGTGTCCACGTTGAGAAATAATGACATGAAAGTGGAGGAAATGACTTCCTGGGTGTGTTTTCCACATTTCTAGCAGATTATTCACCGTAACACACATATGTTCATGTGCAGAACTGAAATAGATCAGAGAAGCAGGAGAAAAGATTCCTCCTGTACTGGATTGGAAAAAAACTTCTATAATATTATCATTAAAAAAAACTCCAGTCTTTCTCACTTACGTTTTTATAGATTTTTCTCATTTTTCAAAACAAACACGACAGTTTATCCTGAATAAACTTGTTGACACTTGTTGTGTGTATGTGTAAAGAAAAATGTATAAAATACATGAAATAGCTTTGATGAGACGCAGGAAGAGGAGCGACGGAGGTTCCAGATGGACGTCTTGACCAAATAAAGGGAAATGAAAGGAAAACATAACAAAACGGAAATAGTTGATATAAGAAAAAGAAAGAAAAGTGAAAGCAAAAGAAAAATGAAGAAATAAAAAAGTAATATTCTATTATTCAGCTTCGTGTTATTTTGTCTGTTCAGTTTTCTTCCTTCTTCAGTGTCAGTCTGTCGTTTTCCACCTTCCTGAAAATACTTCACTTCTTCTGCTGAGCTTCTTCTTGTCCCATTTGACTGTGTGGAGTTCCTGTCGTTTGTCAGTCCATTGTAGCGTACTCAGGAGTGAGGCTACATGCTACATGCTAAGGAGTTCTGGGGTATACACAGTAGTGAGGCTACATGCTACATGCTACATGTTAAGGAGTTTTGGGGCATACACAGTAGTGAGGCTACATGCTACATGCTACATGCTAAGGAGTTCTGGGGTATACACAGTAGTGAGGCTACATGCTACATGCTACATGCTAAGGAGTTTTGGGCATAGACAGTAGTGAGGCTACATGCTTTAAGACCTTTGAAGACCTTTGAAGACCTTTGAAGACGTGGGAAACCTGTTTAACAAACATTGAGTTACTTTTTCTGATCATGTTTGTCTTATTGATGAATTCTTTTCAGAACGTGACCCTTGACCCCTGCTGGTTTGCCTGATGGCCGTTCCTGCGCAGTAACATGGTGGCAGTACTTCAGTTGGCGGTACAAAGCAGAACACGACTTGTTGTAATGTTCAATGTTTCTGGCAGCTCCAATGTTTCTGTTCCAGCGAAGCAGTTTAGTTCAAAGCCTCTTCTGTTTACTTCAACGCTGTTTTGCTGTTTCGCAGCGTGTTGCTTTGAAAAGCTGCTGTTTGGACTTGATTTCTTCAAGGGTCTTTAAAGCAGCTTTACTTCCATGTAATTCTCTTCACGCAGTACAGAAGCTGCTTGTTCACACAATGTTTGTCTGACAAATTGTTTTTGTGACCATTTATAATGTCGTATCTGCTCCAATGAAACGCCTGCACACTTTTCAGGAGTGTCTGTGATTAATCAACCCCCCCCCCCCACCCTTTACACCACCCCACCACCACCACCCGCTCCATCCTTTACACCACCCCACCACCACCACCCGCTCCATCCTTTACACCACCCCACCCCACCCTGTACACCACCCCACCACCTCCACCCGCTCCACCCTCAGCTCATTTCTACGTCCAATAGCTCACGGTGATTCCACAGTTTTTTATGGTCACATTCCAGCTCATATATCTGCCACACAAGTCATCAACTGCAGTGTGTGTGTGTGTGTGTGTGTGTGTGTGTGTGTGTGTGTGTGTGTGTGTGTGTGTGTGTGTGTGTGTGTGTGTGTGTGTGTGTGTGTGTGTGTGTGTGTGTGTGTGTGTGTGTGTGTGTGTGTGTGTGTGTGTGTGTGTGTGTGTGTTGCTAGCTTGTTGCCTCCCTCCTACTGAGAAACGGAGATAAAACTCTGCATTACTGCAAAGCATTGCTTTCATCTAAATGTGTTTCTTTATTGCGAAACGTGTGTGTGTGTGTGTGTGTGTGTGTGTGTGTGTGTGTGTGTGTGTGTGTGTGTGTGTGTGTGTGTGTGTGTGTGTGTGTGTGGACAGATACCACTCAGGAAGTATTTGTCAAAAGGGAGTCTGACGACTTTGAATACGAAATCCAGGTGGTGATTTATCACACACACACACACACACACACACACCACACACACACACACACACACACACACACACACACACACACACACACACACACACACACACACACACACACACACACACACACACACACACACACACACACACACACACACACACACACAGTTTATTAGTCGTTGGAACATCAGACAGCCAGCTACTTACTTCAGGAGACTACTAGTACAGTGTAGTTACTTCAGGAGACTACTAGTACAGTGTAGTTACTTCAGGTGACTACTAGTACAGTGTAGTTACTTCAGGAGACTACTAGTACAGTGTAGTTACTTCAGGAGACTACTAGTACAGTGTAGTTACTTCAGGAGACTACTAGTACAGTGTAGTTACTTCAGGTGACTACTAGTACAGTGTAGTTACTTCAGGAGACTACTAGTACAGTGTAGTTACTTCAGGAGACTACTAGTACAGTGTAGTTACTTCAGGTGACTACTAGTACAGTGTAGTTACTTCAGGAGACTACTAGTACAGTGTAGTTACTTCAGGTGACTACTAGTACAGTGTAGTTACTTCAGGTGACTACTAGTACAGTGTAGTTACTTCAGGAGACTACTAGTACAGTGTAGTTACTTCAGGTGACTACTAGTACAGTGTAGTTACTTCAGGAGACTACTAGTACAGTGTAGTTACTTCAGGTGACTACTAGTACAGTGTAGTTACTTCAGGTGACTACTAGTACAGTGTAGTTACTTCAGGAGACTACTAGTACAGTGTAGTTACTTCAGGTGACTACTAGTACAGTGTAGTTACTTCAGGAGACTACTAGTACAGTGTAGTTACTTCAGGAGACTACTAGTACAGTGTAGTTACTTCAGGAGACTACTAGTACAGTGTAGTTACTTCAGGAGACTACTAGTACAGTGTAGTTACTTCAGGAGACTACTAGTACAGTGTAGTTACTTCAGGAGACTACTAGTACAGTGTAGTTACTTCAGGTGACTACTAGTAAAGTGTAGTTACTTCAGGTGACTACTAGTACAGTGTAGTTACTTCAGGAGACTACTAGTACAGTGTAGTTACTTCAGGTGACTACTAGTACAGTGTAGTTACTTCAGGAGACTACTAGTACAGTGTAGTTACTTCAGGTGACTACTAGTACAGTGTAGTTACTTCAGGAGACTACTAGTACAGTGTAGTTACTTCAGGAGACTACTAGTACAGTGTAGTTACTTCAGGTGACTACTAGTACAGTGTAGTTACTTCAGGAGACTACTAGTACAGTGTAGTTACTTCAGGTGACTACTAGTACAGTGTAGTTACTTCAGGAGACTACTAGTACAGTGTAGTTACTTCAGGTGACTACTAGTACAGTGTAGTTACTTCAGGAGACTACTAGTACAGTGTAGTTACTTCAGGTGACTACTAGTACAGTGTAGTTACTTCAGGAGACTACTAGTACAGTGTAGTTACTTCAGGAGACTACTAGTACAGTGTAGTTACTTCAGGTGACTACTAGTACAGTGTAGTTACTTCAGACGACTACTAGTACAGTGTAGTTACTTCAGGAGACTACTAGTACAGTGTAGTTACTTCAGGTGACTACTAGTACAGTGTAGTTACTTCAGGAGACTACTAGTACAGTGTAGTTACTTCAGGTGACTACTAGTACAGTGTAGTTACTTCAGGAGACTACTAGTACAGTGTAGTTACTTCAGGTGACTACTAGTACAGTGTAGTTACTTCAGGAGACTACTAGTACAGTGTAGTTACTTCAGGTGACTACTAGTACAGTGTAGTTACTTCAGGAGACTACTAGTACAGTGTAGTTACTTCAGGTGACTACTAGTACAGTGTAGTTACTTCAGGAGACTACTAGTACAGTGTAGTTACTTCAGGTGACTACTAGTACAGTGTAGTTACTTCAGGAGACTACTAGTACAGTGTAGTTACTTCAGGTGACTACTAGTACAGTGTAGTTACTTCAGGAGACTACTAGTACAGTGTAGTTACTTCAGGTGACTACTAGTACAGTGTAGTTACTTCAGGAGACTACTGTACAGTGTAGTTACTTCAGGAGACTACTAGTACAGTGTAGTTACTTCAGGAGACTACTAGTACAGTGTAGTTACTTCAGGTGACTACTAGTACAGTGTAGTTACTTCAGGAGACTACTAGTACAGTGTAGTTACTTCAGGTGACTACTAGTACAGTGTAGTTACTTCAGGAGACTACTGGTACAGTGTAGTTACTTCAGGAGACTACTAGTACAGTGTAGTTACTTCAGGTGACTACTAGTACAGTGTAGTTACTTCAGGAGACTACTAGTACAGTGTAGTTACTTCAGGAGACTACTAGTACAGTGTAGTTACTTCAGGTGACTACTAGTACAGTGTAGTTACTTCAGGAGACTACTAGTACAGTGTAGTTACTTCAGGTGACTACTAGTACAGTGTAGTTACTTCAGGAGACTACTAGTACAGTGTAGTTACTTCAGGTGACTACTAGTACAGTGTAGTTACTTCAGGAGACTACTAGTACAGTGTAGTTACTTCAGGTGACTACTAGTACAGTGTAGTTACTTCAGGAGACTACTGGTACAGTGTAGTTACTTCAGGAGACTACTAGTACAGTGTAGTTACTTCAGGTGACTACTAGTACAGTGTAGTTACTTCAGGAGACTACTAGTACAGTGTAGTTACTTCAGGAGACTACTAGTACAGTGTAGTTACTTCAGGAGACTACTAGTACAGTGTAGTTACTTCAGGTGACTACTAGTACAGTGTAGTTACTTCAGGAGACTACTAGTACAGTGTAGTTACTTCAGGAGACTACTAGTACAGTGTAGTTACTTCAGGTGACTACTGGTACAGTGTAGTTACTTCAGGAGACTACTGGTACAGTGTAGTTACTTCAGGAGACTACTAGTACAGTGTAGTTACTTCAGGAGACTACTAGTACAGTGTAGTTACTTCAGGTGACTACTAGTACAGTGTAGTTACTTCAGGAGACTACTAGTACAGTGTAGTTACTTCAGGTGACTACTAGTACAGTGTAGTTACTTCAGGAGACTACTGGTACAGTGTAGTTACTTCAGGTGACTACTAGTACAGTGTAGTTACTTCAGGAGACTACTAGTACAGTGTAGTTACTTCAGGAGACTACTAGTACAGTGTAGTTACTTCAGGTGACTACTAGTACAGTGTAGTTACTTCAGGAGACTACTAGTACAGTGTAGTTACTTCAGGAGACTACTAGTACAGTGTAGTTACTTCAGGAGACTACTAGTACAGTGTAGTTACTTCAGGTGACTACTAGTACAGTGTAGTTACTTCAGGTGACTACTAGTACAGTGTAGTTACTTCAGGAGACTACTAGTACAGTGTAGTTACTTCAGGTGACTACTAGTACAGTGTAGTTACTTCAGGTGACTACTAGTACAGTGTAGTTACTTCAGGAGACTACTAGTACAGTGTAGTTACTTCAGGAGACTACTAGTACAGTGTAGTTACTTCAGGTTTTCTTTCATCATGAGTTTTTGGTCAAAGGCCAG
Source organism: Blennius ocellaris (assembly GCF_963422515.1). Lineage (NCBI taxonomy): Eukaryota > Metazoa > Chordata > Actinopteri > Blenniiformes > Blenniidae > Blennius > Blennius ocellaris. The sequence continues at coordinate 650,140 of NC_137652.1, read as the reverse complement.
ATTTGGTCTTTTCTTCATGATCAGATGAACGACGGGCGAGAGGCTTGGTCCTCCAATCAGGACCCAGAAGGACCCAGAAAGACCCAGAAGGACCCAGAAGGACCAGAAAGACCCAGAAGGACCCAGAAAGACCCAGAAGGACCCAGAAAGACCCAGAAGGACCCAGAAAGACCCAGAAGGACCCAGAAAGACCCAGAAGGACCCAGAAGGACCCAGAAAGACCCAGAAGGACCCTGAAGGACCCAGAAGGACCCAGGAAGACCCAGAAGGACCCTGAAGGACCTCCTCCTGGTTTCTAACAGTGACGTGTTCCATGTTCCTCACAGGAGGTTCAACCAACTCTGAGTATGTGAAGCTTGACCTCCCGGCCTGAAGGTCATCGTCAAGCCGAGACCACCGGTCACCATGGCAACAGACCGACAACACTTCTCTCACCGCAGGGCCACAAACATGTGAGTCAGTTGGTCTCTCTGATGACATCATTAGGCCCCGCCCACTTTCAATTCTCCGCCCTTACCAGGTACTGGTACACCTCAGTACTCTAAAGTTCCTCTATGTAGGTACTGGTACCCCTCAGTACTCTATATAGTTCCTCTATGTAGGTACTGGTACCCCTCAGTACTCTAAAGTTCCTCTATGTAGGTACTGGTACCCCTCAGTACTCTATATAGTTCCTCTATGTAGGTACTGGTACCCCTCAGTACTCTATAGTTCCTCTATGTAGGTACTGGTACCCCTCAGTACTCTATATAGTTCCTCTATGTAGGTACTGGTACCCCTCAGTACTCTATATAGTTCCTCTATGTAGGTACTGGTACCCCTCAGTACTCTATATAGTTCCTCTATGTAGGTACTGGTACCCCTCAGTACTCTATAGTTCCTCTATGTAGGTACTGGTACCCCTCAGTACTCTATATAGTTCCTCTATGTAGGTACTGGTACACCTCAGTACTCTAAAGTTCCTCTATGTAGGTACTGGTACCCCTCAGTACTCTATATAGTTCCTCTATGTAGGTACTGGTACCCCTCAGTACTCTAAAGTTCCTCTATGTAGGTACTGGTACCCCTAAGTACTCTATAGTTCCTCTATGTAGGTACTGGTACCCCTCAGTACTCTATAGTTCCTCTATGTAGGTACTGGTACACCTCAGTACTCTAAAGTTCCTCTATGTAGGTACTGGTACCCCTCAGTACTCTAAAGTTACTCTATGTAGGTACTGGTACCCCTCAGTACTCTATATAGTTCCTCTATGTAGGTACTGGTACCCCTCAGTACTCTATATAGTTCCTCTATGTAGGTACTGGTACCCCTCAGTACTCTATATAGTTCCTCTATGTAGGTACTGGTACCCCTCAGTACTCTATAGTTCCTCTATGTAGGTACTGGTACCCCCTCAGTACTCTAAAGTTCCTCTATGTAGGTACTGGTACCCCTCAGTACTCTATAGTTCCTCTTTGTAGGTACTGGTACCCCTCAGTACTCTATAGTTCCTCTATGTAGGTACTGGTACCCCTCAGTACTCTAAAGTTCCTCTATGTAGATACTGGTACCCCTCAGTACTCTAAAGTTCCTCTATGTAGGTACTGGTACCCCTCAGTACTCTATAGTTCCTCTTTGTAGGTACTGGTACCCCTCAGTACTCTATAGTTCCTCTATGTAGGTACTGGTACCCCTCAGTACTCTATAGTTCCTCTTTGTAGGTACTGGTACCCCTCAGTACTCTATAGTTCCTCTATGTAGGTACTGGTACACCTCAGTACTCTAAAGTTCCTCTATGTAGGTACTGGTACCCCTCAGTACTCTATATAGTTCCTCTATGTAGGTACTGGTACCCCTCAGTACTCTAAAGTTCCTCTATGTAGGTACTGGTACCCCTCAGTACTCTATAGTTCCTCTATGTAGGTACTGGTACCCCTCAGTACTCTATAGTTCCTCTTTGTAGGTACTGGTACCCCTCAGTACTCTATAGTTCCTCTATGTAGGTACTGGTACCCCTCAGTACTCTATAGTTCCTCTATGTAGGTACTGGTACCCCTCAGTACTCTAAAGTTCCTCTATGTAGATACTGGTACCCCTCAGTACTCTAAAGTTCCTCTATGTAGATACTGGTACCCCTCAGTACTCTAAAGTTCCTCTATGTAGGTACTGGTACCCCTCAGTACTCTATAGTTCCTCTTTGTAGGTACTGGTACCCCTCAGTACTCTATAGTTCCTCTATGTAGGTACTGGTACCCCTCAGTACTCTATAGTTCCTCTATGTAGGTACTGGTACCCCTCAGTACTCTAAAGTTCCTCTATGTAGATACTGGTACCCCTCAGTACTCTATAGTTCCTCTATGTAGGTACTGGTACCCCAAAGTACTCTAAAGTTGTATGATGTAGAATAACCTATATTTCACCCATTTAGAATGTCTCCTCATATTTCTGTAGTTATTTTGGAGAAGTAGTGTGTGTGTGTGTGTGTGTGTGTGTGTGTGTGTGTGTGTGTGTGTGTGTGTGTGTGTGTGTGTGTGTGTGTGTGTGTGTGTGTGTGTGTGTGTGTGTGTGTGTGTGTGTGTGTGTGTGCCTTATTATGAATGGCCCCTTTGATGTTTTATGTCAGAGGTCAAAGGTGAATCTATTTATACCAGAGACATAACCCAGAAATAGACTGCGCCAGTGTGTGTGTGTGTGTGTGTGTGTGTGTGTGTGTGTGTGTGTGTGTGTGTGCGCACTTTTTGACCTAGGCACAAGCCAGGGTCAAAGGTGACCAACCTTTCCGTCGGCCTGTTTCACCACTCTGACTCTGGGTGACCTCAGAAACACACAAATGTAGACACTCAGTTAACCACACTCTCTCTCACACACACACACACACACACACACACACACACACACACACACACACACACACACACACACACACACACACACACACACACTGCTTGTTTACAGGTTCGTTTCAGTCGTTGTGTTCACGTGTTCAGTGTGTCACAGTCTCTACTTCACTTTATTTTCACATTCCTGTCATACCAGCAGCTCAAGAGGCTGGTGTTCAATTACAAGCCTGGCTGATATGTGACGTTCATTCAAGATCTCCTCAACGCCATTAAAACAAGGTCGACTGGATGCAGTTGTAGTTTCTGTAGTTGGTCTGTAGTTGGTCTGTAGTTGGTCTGTATTTGGTCTGTAGTTGGTCTGTATTTGGTCTGTAGTTGGTCTGTATTTGGTCTGTAGTTGGTCTGTATTTGGTCTGTAGTTGGTCTGTATTTGGTCTGTGGTTGGTCTGTATTTGGTCTGTAGTTGGTCTGTATTTGGTCTGTAGTTGGTCTGTATTTGGTCTGTAGTTGGTCTGTAGTTGGTCTGTATTTGGTCTGTGGTTGGTCTGTATTTGGTCTGTAGTTGGTCTGTATTTGGTCTGTAGTTGGTCTGTAGTTGGTCTGTATTTGGTCTGTAGTTGGTCTGTAGTTGGTCTGTATTTGGTCTGTAGTTGGTCTGTAGTTGGTCTGTATTTGGTCTGTAGTTGGTCTGTAGTTGGTCTGTAGTTGGTCTGTATTTGGTCTGTAGTTGGTCTGTATTTGGTCTGTAGTTGGTCTGTAGTTGGTCTGTATTTGGTCTGTATTTGGTAAGTAGTTGGTCTGTATTTGGTCTGTATTTGGTCTGTAGTTGGTCTGTAGTTGGTCTGTAGTTGGTCTGTATTTGGTCTGTAGTTGGTCTGTAGTTGGTCTGTATTTGGTCTGTAGTTGGTCTGTAGTTGGTCTGTAGTTGGTCTGTATTTGGTCTGTAGTTGGTCTGTATTTGGTCTGTAGTTGGTCTGTAGTTGGTCTGTATTTGGTCTGTAGTTGGTCTGTAGTTGGTCTGTAGTTGGTCTGTAGTTGGTCTGTATTTGGTCTGTCAGGATTGGAAGCGTCCTGCTCTAACATGTTTTCCACCATCAACAGGGACTGAAAACGCCTCTAATGTCATGACATTTAAAAAACCTTCCTTCTAATACTGAATAAGGTTTGAGGTGCAGCAAACAATCTGTAGAGACTTATTTAATCTGGTTATTTAGTCACTAGTTAATAAATAACATATAAAGGTTGGTCAATAATCTGATTTGATTGTAAACTCCCTGTGTTCAGTACGATGTGTGTGTGTGAGCAGCGGCTTCGGCCACACGGCGAGGAGCTTCACGGAATAAATACTCAAGTTACATGTACTCAAGTAAAAATCATGACAGGAGCGTCAAGTGTGGATTAACTTTAGGTTGGAGTTGAACTACCTGGTCAGGTGTCACACATCGTCTCGACTCCACGAACCAAACGACGCAACAAATTTCTACAATCAACTGGCTTTTTCACAAGTTTTCACAAGTTTTCATTCAAAAGACCAATACAGAACATAAACCTGCTGACTCAGCACATTTTAGACCCCCCCCCCCCCTCCCCCCCCCTCAAAAATAAAATAGAGGTGACAATTAATTCTGTGCAAATAATAAAAATGTTTATTTTATTCCCAAATCAACCAAAAGTCCTGCGTCTTCTGGACGTGAGGAGAAAAAACCTGCTGAAGAGGATTTAGCTGCAGACAGACGACTGCTGAGAGGAGGCCCATTACTGTGTGTGTGTGTGTGTGTGTGTGCGTGTGTGTGTGTGTGTGTGTGTGTGTGTGTGTGTGTGTGTGTGTGTGTGTGTGTGTGTGTGTGTGTGTGTGTGTGTGTGTGTGTGTGTGTGTGTGTGTGTAACATATGGTTTCTGATGACAACTATTTAAAGGTGTCGGACTGGAGCCACAGCAAATTATCGAAGGCACACACACACACACACACACACACACTCACACACACACACACACACACACACACACACACACACACACACACACACACACACACACACACACACACACACACACAGCCCCCCCCCCCTCTCTCTCTCTGTCTCTTTGTCCTTGTAGTCTAAACAAGGCTGTTATCTTACCCCCTTATTAGATAATGGATGACAACAGGTCACATGACCCGCCGTAATGAGGCGGCTCTACAGCGGCTCTACAGCGGCGGGCTACGGATGACAAGACCACAACAACCAACAAATACAGAGTGACCCTGAAGGCGTCCAGGTTCCCGTCGAACCAGGGAACCGGGACTCACCAGGTTTTTCTGTCGTTGACGGACGAAAGAGAAACTTTGGGGTTTTTATTTGTGTTGAACGAAGCATCAGAGCCTGGATGTTAAAGGAAGTGTTCTTGCAGACTGGACTGCAGTCGGTCCTGGTGTTTGTTTGCCACTATGCCCCCCCCCCCCCCCACCACCACACACACACACACACACACACACACACACATTTAAAGATACGCCCTCGGTGCCACGTCTGGCGCCAGTGATTACGCTGTTAAGCCAAATCAGTTTCCTGTGTTTGGTTTGATGGATGCCATCATCTTCATAGATCTAAACCAGGTAAGTGGTTCCCCCCCTCCCCACCACCTCCACCCCCCCCCACCTCCACCCCCCCAACACACACACATATGCACACACTTATCAAACCCTCAAGAGAATTGAACCTATGAGAATATTTCCACATATGAACCCAGAGATTCTTGGTGCCGTGACTCACTGAGAGTCTGAAGCTCCTGCAGGTCATGTGACTGGAGGTTAAACGCCAAAGTCATTCACACGTTTCTTGTTCGGGTACAGATTCACACTGTGTCCTGCTAAGAAGCATTTCTCCCTCAGATTCATGTTCAAATGAAGCTTTGTTGTGTTTTTCATCACTTCTTTCTGGACGTCGTGTCGTCGTTTTGGGGTTGTTTTTTGACTTTGTGGTCTTTTAATTTGGTGACTGTGGTTCTTCAGTCAGATTAATTAATGGACATAACACAGGCCTGTTATGTAGCTTAGCATTAGCATCAGAGTCCTACTGGGAGTTTAACCTGGACCATCAATCAGTTATTCAACGATACGAACCTCCTCCCGTTTCTTCCTCCCTGAACCCTCAACTGGTCAGAACAATGGTCTCACCGCTTTTCAAGTTTGATCTGTTGCTAAATCTAACAACAACAACAACAATAATGATAATAATAACAATAATAGATTTAATTTGCAACGCAGTTCACATTTAAAGAAAAATTTCAAAGCATAAAAACACACAAATGAGAATAAAAGATAAAAGATGGGTCACCAAGAAAATCCTTTAAAAAGAGAAGAAGAGGTGGAGGTCCTGTTTCCATGACAACGTTTCACGTGACAACACCTAATCTGTAAAAAAAGCAGTGTTTTCCACTGCAGCAGCCACAAAGGGACGGTGTAGTTAGTCTGCCGGGCCACGGGGGGCACTGTGGCTTCATCTGGTGATGAACCCACACACATCCTCAGAGTGGAAAACATCATAAACATGAAGAAAATGGAGGGAACATGAAGAAAATGGAGGGAACATGAAGAAAATGGAGGGAACATGAAGAAAATGGAGGGAACATGAAGAAAATGGAGGGAACATGAAGAACATGGAGGGAACATGAAGAAAATGGAGGGAACATGAAGAAAACAGAGGGAACATGAAGAACATGGAGGGAACATGAAGAACATGGAGGGAACATGAAGAACATGGAGGGAACATGAAGAACATGGAGGGAACATGAAGGAAATAGAGGGAACATGAAGAAAATAGAGGGAACATGAAGACAATGGAGGGAACATGAAGAAAACAGAGGGAACATGAAGAAAATAGAGGGAACATGAAGACAATGGAGGGAACATGAAGACAATGGAGGGAACATGAAGAAAACAGAGGGAACATGAAGACAATGGAGGGAACATGAAGACAATGGAGGGGAACATGAAGAAAACAGAGGGAACATGAAGACAATGGAGGGAACATGAAGACAATGGAGGGAACATGAAGAAAACAGAGGGAACATGAAGACAATGGAGGGAACATGAAGACAATGGAGGGAACATGAAGAAAACAGAGGGAACATGAAGACAATGGAGGGAACATGAAGAAAACAGAGGGAACATGAAGACAACAGAGGGAACATGAAGACAATGGAGGGAACATGAAGACAATGGAGGGAACATGAAGACAATGGAGGGAACATGAAGACAATGGAGGGAACATGAAGAAAATAGAGGGAACATGAAGACAATGGAGGGAACATGAAGACAACAGAGGGAACATGAAGAAAACAGAGGGAACATGAAGAACATGGAGGGAACATGAAGAACATGGAGGGAACATGAAGACAATAGAGGGAACATGAAGATCCAACCGGACGGGAGAAAAGCCACAGTATTAACCTGCAACTCAGTTAATTATATAATATCGAGTTTAATAATATCAGGTTATTAATATATTATATAATATAGTATAATATAATATAATACAATATAATACAATATAATATAATATAATATAATATAATATAATATAATATAATATAATACAATATAATATAATATAATATAACATAATATAATATAATATAATATAATATAATTATAATAATAATATTATATAATATCGAGTTTCACTGCCAGAACTTCATGTTTTATTGTTTTATTGTATTTATTTACCAGGTTTTTAACATTTTACCTGTTTTTGTTTTTTTCACATGAACTGAAGTGAATTGAAGCAAACGACAGGTCAGAATGTTTGGAGGCCACAGTGTGTGTGTGTGTGTGTGTGTGTGTGTGTGTGTGTGTGTGTGTGTGTGTGTGTGTGTGTGTGTGTGTGTGTGTGTGTGTGTGTGTGTGTGTGTGTGTGTGTGTGTGTGTGTGTGTCTGTGTGTGTGTGTGTGTGTGTGTGTGTGTGTGTGTGTGTGTGTGTGTGTGTGTGTGTGTGTGTGTGTGGTGTGTGTGTGTGTTGGGGCAGCTGGACTGTGTCAGAACTGATGAGAGACATTCCTGTTAGTGTAGCATAACCTTCCTACTGCTCTTCTGATAACACTGGCACCTCTCCGTCACACACACACACACACACACACACACACACACACACACACACACACACACACACACACACACACCACACACACACACACACACACACACACACACACACACACACACACACACACACACACACACACACACACACACACTCATATTTCCTGTGCTACACTGCTACTGCTAATACCCTGGGAACCAGACTGTGAGTCCGACTGTGTTAAATGATTCCACCACACATGGTGTGTGTGTGTGTGTGTGTGTGTGTGTGTGTGTGTGTGTGTGTGTGTGTGTGTGTGTGTGTGTGTGTGTGTGTGTGTGTGTGTGTGTGTGTGTGTGTGTGTGTGTGTGTGTCTCAATGACCTCACTGTGGAAAGAGTTGGTTCAGATAGCGTTTCTTATCCACACACAAAATAACATAGTTGTGTATTCACACACACACACACACACACACACACACACACACACACACACACACACACACACACACACACACACACACACACACACATGAAGAAAGAAAGAAAACACATGAGCTCAGTCCACTTCAGTAGGGAAATCTTTTCCTTTGTTTACGTAGATTTATTTATTTATTTGTTTATGTATTATTTTGAAAAGGTTGAGAAAAAAGCAAAGTAAAGGTGTGTGATGTCACAGGAAGCTGCTCTAAAGGCCTGTTGGTGTGTTCCTCTGCTCCACAGCTTGTTGTTCCTCCAGATGAATCCTCCAGTGAAAAACAAGACGTGACCACGAGGCTCAAGAAGCTTCAATAAAAGGTAGAAACTCTCTGTGTGTCCCTGAGCCCAGAGTTAGCTCTAGCATTAGCATTAGCATTAGCTTCAGTCAAGGGACTGGTCTCTATGAGTGAGGAGGACGGAGCTCCTCCTCCAGGGTTTTTTTTTATTAATTTTTTTTAAGAAGAAAAAAAAGAAAGACATTTTTAAACACATTCCAGTCGTTCCAATGTGCTTTTATAGAGAAAGTAGAAAAACCCAACATCCACATGAGCAACAGGTGAGTTTGTGACTGTGGAAAGAAAATCTCTACAACAGGAGAAACTTTGTAGAAACCAGAGTCAGAGGTGGAGGAGAGGAGAGGAGAGGAGAGGAGAGGAGAGGAGAGGAGAGGAGAGGAGAGGAGAGGAGAGGAGAGGAGAGGAGAGGAGAGGAGGGGAGAGGAGAGGAGAGGAGAGGAGAGGAGAGGAGGGGAGAGGAGGGGAGAGGAGAGGAGGGGAGAGGAGAGGAGGGGAGGGGAGAGGAGAGGAGAGGAGAGGAGAGGAGAGGAGAGGAGAGGAGAGGAGAGGAGAGGAGAGGAGAGGAGAGGAGGGGAGGGGAGGGGAGGGGAGGGGAGAGGAGAGGAGAGGAGAGGAGAGGAGAGGAGAGGAGAGGAGAGGAGAGGAGAGGAGGGGAGGGGAGGGGAGAGGAGAGGAGAGGAGAGGAGAGGAGAGGAGAGGAGAGGAGAGGAGAGGAGAGGAGAGGAGAGGAGAGGAGAGGAGAGGAGAGGAGAGGAAAGATCGTTTCCCCGTCAGGCTCTGGAGCAGGAGAAGCATTAGAAGAGCAGTGAAGCAGTGAATGGGTTAATGTGCTGCACCTGCAGAGCTGGAAGGATCCATTAGCACGCATTATCTGTGTGTGTGTGTGTGGGGGGGGGGCTGGAACCAATCAGGTGACAGTCTGACAACAGAGAGGAAGTTCAGGGAAACGTCTCACTGCTGCAGGAGTCCAGAGGACAATGACTGAATATTGGACACAAATCTGAAGTTATGACCCATATTGTCCTGCACTGCACTGCACTGACACACTGCACTGCTGCTGCACTGACACACTGCACTGCCACACTGCACTGACACACTGCACTGACACACTGCACTGCTGCTGCACCGCTGCACTGCACTGACACACTACACTGACACACTACACTGCCACACTGCACTGACACACTGCACTGACACACTGCACTGACACACTGCACTGCCACACTGCACTGCCACACTACACTGACACACTGCACTGCCACACTGCACTGCCACACTACACTGCCACACTGCACTGACACACTGCACTGCTGCTGCACCACCGCACTGCACTGACACACTGCACTGGCACAATGCACTGCGCTGCACTGCACACTGACTCTCTAAACTCTCTTATCTAAACCACTGGTTAAACGGCCTGTTAAGTGGCCAGAATGGAGGAAACACACTTTATGGTTGTTTGTGTGTGTGTGTTTGATTGTTGTTGTTTATTTCTCTCATCATGTGAATGAAGGTTCCAGAGAGCCGCTGCTCCTCGTCTCAACCTTTCATTAGTGTTGATCTGGAGACGAGCAGAGACACAGTGCTGACCAGATGTCCCCTGACGAAGTCCAGACCAGGTCCTGGACCCGGCTAACTCATTTACTGTGTGTGTGTGTGTGTGTGTGTGTGTGTGTGTGTGTGTGTGTGTGTGTGTGTGTGTGTGTGTGTGTGTGTGTGTGTGTGTGTGTGTGTGTGTGTGTGTGTGTGTGTGTGTCGGCTGGCCGCTGGCTGCGGCCCTGCATCTCTGGCCCCAGAAACAAAGGTTAAGTGAATTTGGTCAGGATGTAATTGACGCTTCCCCTCTATGTGTGTGTGTGTGTGTGTGTGTGTGTGTGTGTGTGTGTGTGTGTGTGTGTGTGTGTGTGTGTGTGTGTGTGTGTGTGTGTGTGTGTGTGTGTGTGTGTGTGTGTGTGTGTGTGTGTGTGTGTGTGTCAGCAGTTCCAGCTTCTTCACCACAGCAGGACATTGAGAGACGAAGCATCGAGGCTCAATATCAAAGTAAATACAAAAAACATTTCCTGGTAAAGAATCATTGAAGATCTGAGACCAGGACTTGTGGTGAGACCAGGACTAGTTGACACCAGGACTAGTTGACACCAGGTCTAGCTGACACCAGGACTAGTTGACACCAGGACTAGTAGACACCAGGACTAGTTGACACCAGGACTAGTTGACACCAGGTCTAGCTGACACCAGGACTAGTTGACACCAGGACTAGTTGACACCAGGACTGGTTGACACCAGGTCTAGTTGACACCAGGACTAGTTGTCTTCCTTCAGTCACTAGTCCTGGTATCAACTAGTCCTTCCGTCACTAGTCCTGGTGTCAACTAGTCCTTCAGTCACTAGTCCTGGTATCAACTAGTCCTTCAGTCACTAGTCGTGGTGTCAACTAGTCCTTCCGTCACTAGTCCTGGTGTCAACTAGTCCTTCCGTCACTAGTCGTGATGTCAACTAGTCCTTCAGTCACTAGTCCTGGTGTCAACTAGTCCTTCCGTCACTAGTCATGATGTCAACTAGTCCTTCAGTTACTAGTCATGGTGTCAACTAGTCCTTCAGTCACTAGTCGTGGTGTCAACTAGTCCTTCCGTCACTAGTCCTGGTGTCAACTAGTCCTTCCGTCACTAGTCGTGATGTCAACTAGTCCTTCAGTCACTAGTCCTGGTGTCAACTAGTCCTTCCGTCACTAGTCGTGATGTCAACTAGTCCTTCAGTTACTAGTCATGGTGTCAACTAGTCCTTCCGTCACTAGTCGTGATGTCAACTAGTCCTTCAGTCACTAGTCCTGGTGTCAACTAGTCCTTCCGTCACTAGTCGTGATGTCAACTAGTACTTCCGTCACTAGTCCTGGTGTCAACTAGTCCTTCCGTCACTAGTCGTGATGTCAACTAGTCCTTCCGTCACTAGTCCTGGTGTCAACTAGTCCTTCCGTCACTAGTCGTGGTGTCAACTAGTCCTTCAGTTACTAGTCATGGTGTCAACTAGTCCTTCAGTCACTAGTCGTGGTGTCAACTAGTCCTTCCGTCACTAGTCGTGGTGTCAACTAGTCCTTCAGTCACTAGTCCTGGTATCAACTAGTCCTTCTGTCACTAGTCATGGTGTCAACTAGTCCTTCAGTCACTAGTCGTGGTGTCAACTAGTCCTTCAGTCACTAGTCCTGGTGTCAACTAGTCCTTCCGTCACTAGTCGTGATGTCAACTAGTTCTTCAGTCACTAGTCCTGGTGTCAACTAGTCCTTCCGTCACTAGTCGTGGTGTCAACTAGTCCTTCAGTTACTAGTCATGGTGTCAACTAGTCCTTCCGTCACTAGTCCTGGTGTCAACTAGTCCTTCCGTCACTAGTCGTGATGTCAACTAGTCCTTCAGTCACTAGTCATGGTGTCAACTAGTCCTTCCGTCACTAGTCGTGATGTCAACTAGTCCTTCAGTCACTAGTCCTGGTGTCAACTAGTCCTTCCGTCACTAGTCGTGATGTCAACTAGTCCTTCCGTCACTAGTCCTGGTGTCAACTAGTCCTTCAGTTACTAGTCATGGTGTCAACTAGTCCTTCAGTCACTAGTCGTGGTGTCAACTAGTCCTTCAGTCACTAGTCCTGGTATCAACTAGTCCTTCTGTCACTAGTCATGGTGTCAACTAGTCCTTCAGTCACTAGTCGTGGTGTCAACTAGTCCTTCCGTCACTAGTCGTGATGTCAACTAGTCCTTCAGTCACTAGTCCTGGTGTCAACTAGTCCTTCCGTCACTAGTCGTGGTGTCAACTAGTCCTTCAGTTACTAGTCATGGTGTCAACTAGTCCTTCCGTCACTAGTCCTGGTGTCAACTAGTCCTTCCGTCACTAGTCGGGATGTCAACTAGTCCTTCAGTCACTAGTCCTGGTGTCAACTAGTCCTTCCGTCACTAGTCCTGGTATCAACTAGTCCTTCCGTCACTATTCATGGTGTCAACTAGTCCTTCAGTCACTAGTCGTGGTGTCAACTAGTCCTTCAGTTACTAGTCATGGTGTCAACTAGTCCTTCCCTCACTAGTCCTGGTGTCAACTAGTCCTTCAGTCACTAGTCCTGGTGTCAACTAGTCCTTCAGTTACTAGTCATGGTGTCAACTAGTCCTTCAGTCACTAGTCGTGGTGTCAACTAGTCCTTCCGTCACTAGTCGTGGTGTCAACTAGTCCTTCAGTCACTAGTCCTGGTGTCAACTAGTCCTTCCGTCACTAGTCGTGGTGTCAACTAGTCCTTCAGTTACTAGTCATGGTGTCAACTAGTCCTTCCGTCACTAGTCCTGGTGTCAACTAGTCCTTCCGTCACTAGTCGGGATGTCAACTAGTCCTTCAGTCACTAGTCCTGGTGTCAACTAGTCCTTCCGTCACTAGTCCTGGTATCAACTAGTCCTTCCGTCACTAGTCATGGTGTCAACTAGTCCTTCAGTCACTAGTCGTGGTGTCAACTAGTCCTTCAGTTACTAGTCATGGTGTCAACTAGTCCTTCAGTCACTCACCACATCCGAGGAGGAGGAGGAGGAGGAGAAGCAGGAGGAGGAGGAGGAGGAGGAGGAGAAGGAGGAGGAGACGGAGGAGGAGGAGGAGGAGGAGGAGGAGGAGGAGGAGGAGGAGGAGGAGAAGCAGGAGGAGGAGGAGGAGGAGAAGCAGGAGGAGAAGGAGGAGGAGACGGCGGAGGAGGAGGTGGAGGAGGAGGAGGAGGAGGAGGTGGAGGAGGTGGAGGAGGAGGAGGAGGAGGAGGAGGAGGAGGTGGAGGAGGAGGAGGAGGAGGAGGTGGAGGAGGTGGAGGAGGTGGAGGAGGAGAAGGAGGAGGTGGAGGAGGAGGAGGAGGAGACAGACGTCAGCTTTTCCTGGTCTTAAATAACAAAATGTTGATAATAGAATGTTAATAATAGAATGTTAATAATAGAATGTTAATAATAGAATGTTAATAATAGAATGTTAATAATAGAATGTTAATAATAGAATGTTGATAATAGAATGTTAATAATAGAATGTTAATAATAGAATGTTGATAATAGAATGTTAATAATAGAATGTTAATAATAGAATGTTGATAATAGAATGTTAATAATAGAATGTTGATAATAGAATGTTGATAATAGAATGTTGATAATAGAATGTTAATAATAGAATGTTGATAATAGAATGTTGATAATAGAATGTTGATAATAGAATGTTGATAATAGAATGTTAATAATAGAATGTTGATAATAGAATGTTAATAATAGAATGTTAATAATAGAATGTTAATAATAGAATGTTGATAATAGAATGTTGATAATAGAATGTTAATAATAGAATGTTAATAATAGAATGTTAATAATAGAATGTTAATAATAGAATCCTGCTGCAGGTTGTAGTGAGCAACAGTAACCTACAGGGCTGCGGTGCGTTCAGGGACCTCCAGGAAAAGTGCGTCTTGATGTGCTTCAGTCACTGCAGGCTGATCAAACTCTACTAGATCAACACTCTGATGGTGCAGCTCGCTACAGATGCGACATCAATGCTGAACACTGACATGAATGCTGAACACTGACATGAATGCTGAACACCGACATGAATGCTGAACACCGACATGAATGCTGAACACTGACATGAATGCTGAACACTGACATGAATGCTGAACACTGACATGAATGCTGAACACCGACATGAATGCTGAACACCGACATGAATGCTGAACACCGACATGAATGCTGAACACCGACATGAATGCTGAACACTGACATGAATGCTGAACACCGACATGAATGCTGAACACTGACATGAATGCTGAACACTGACATGAATGCTGAACACCGACATGAATGCTGAACACCGACATGAATGCTGAACACCAACATGAATGCTGAACACCGACATGAATGCTGTTCACTTCACAGCAGAGTAATCAGAGTACTGCAGGATCCAGCAGGGGGCAGAACCAACATGGACTCTGCTCAGTGAGGAACCCCGAACTGGATCAGAGGTCAACCAGTCTAGAAGCTCCGCCTCCTGACCAATCAGGTCCCTGAATCTTTGTCCTCCAACCACAGGGCCCTCGGCCGACCGTGCTGGGCCGTGCTGGGCCGTGCTGCGCCATGCTGGGCCGTGCTGGGCCGGGCTAGGCCGTGCTGGGCCGTGCCGGGCCGTGCCGTGCCGGGCCGTGCTGGGCCATGCTGGGCCGTGCCGCGCCGTGCTGGGCCGTGCTGCGCCGTGCTGGGCCGTGCTGGGCCGTGCTGGGCCGTGCTGCGCCATGCTGGGCCGTGCCGGGCCGTGCTGGGCCATCCTCTGACTCCCAGCTCTCCCACTCTGATGTTCTTGAATCACCGCAATATAATCATGGATAAAAACCAATCAAATTCTACTTCCTACGACATCATCTCACCGGGTTCCACATTATCAGCGTCTGCAGTGTCTGCAACGTCTGCAACGTCTGCAACGTCTGCGGCGTCTGCAGCGTCTGCAGCGTCTGCGGCGTCTGCAGCGTCTGCAGCGTCTGTGGCGTCTGCAGCGTCTGCAGCGTCTGCAGCGTCTGCAGCGTCTGCAGCGTCTGCAGCGTTGCGTCTGGACTGTTGCTGCAGCAACACTGTTGATTTGTTCTGGACGTGTTTGAATTCCTCATATTTTTCATGAATCATCTGCTCCTCCATTACATAAGCTGCTCTGCAGGGCTTGTGATTGGTCACACACTGCAAACTCCACCCCGTGTGTGTGTGTGTGTGTGTGTGTGTGTGTGTGTGTGTGTGTGTGTGTGTGTGTGTGTGTGTGTGTGTGTGTGTGTGTGTGTGTGTGTGTGTGTGTGTGTGTAATTGCGATCAGGAATTCATTAGTTGAGAGGAAGCTCTATCCTACAGTCTGCTTTCTGTCAGCGTGTCGCACGCTGATTTTTTTTTTCAAGGCCAAGAGGATATCCCTTACACACACACACACACACACACACACACACACACACACACACACACACACACACACACACACACACACACACACACACACACACACACACACACACACACACACACACGGAAACAGAGAGTGAGGGAAAACATCACACACGCAATATAAAGACTAACAGATCATAACTTTTCCAGCAGCAGAACTTGGCTGAGACAAAGTTTAATCCAGTTTTCTGGATTAGAAATAATCTATAAACACTCAGATCAGTTTTATTCTGAACAAGGAGGAACCAGACGCCAATATTTGTATGAAAAACATGAAAACTGGACAAAAGGTCTTTTCTTTTATTAAGGTAACTTCAGGATTAACTGGTTGTTTAGTCTGGATTAACTTCAGGATTAACTGGTTGTTTAGTCTGGATTAACTTCAGGATTAACTGGTTGTTTAGTCTGGATTAACTTCAGGATTAACTCTGGTTGTTTAGTCTGGATTATCTTCAGGATTAACTCTGGTTGTCTAGTCTGGATTAACTTCGGGATTAACTCTGGTTGTTTAGTCTGGATTAACTTCAGGATTAACTGGTTGTTTAGTCTGGATTAACTTCAGGATTAACTCTGGTTGTTTAGTCTGGATTAACTTCGGGATTAACTGGTTGTTTAGTCTGGATTAACTTCAGGATTAACTCTGGTTGTCTAGTCTGGATTAACTTCGGGATTAACTGGTTGTTTAGTCTGGATTAACTTCAGGATTAACTCTGGTTGTTTAGTCTGGATTAACTTCGGGATTAACTGGTTGTTTAGTCTGGATTAACTTCAGGATTAACTCTGGTTGTTTAGTCTGGATTAACTTCAGGATTAACTGGTTGGTTAGTCTGGATTAACTTCAGGATTAACTGGTTGGTTAGTCTGGATTAACTTCGGGATTAACTGGTTGTTTAGTCTGGATTAACTTCAGGATTAACTCTGGTTGTCTAGGCTGGATTAACTTCAGGATTAACTCTGGTTGTCTAGGCTGGATTAACTTCAGGATTAACTCTGGTTGTCTAGTCTGGATTAACTTCGGGATTAACTGGTTGTTTAGTCTGGATTAACTTCAGGATTAACTCTGGTTGTCTGGTCGAGGGACGGTCTGAAGGAGGGTGGAGGTCTGTAGGAGGGTGGAGGTCTGTAGGAGGGTGGAGGTCTGAAGGAGGGTGGAGGTCTGTAGGAGGGTGGAGGTCTGTAGGAGGGTGGAGGTCTGAAGGAGGGTGGAGGTCTGTAGGAGGGTGGAGGTCGTCCCCATGTTGGACACAGATGAACATTTATTGTTACACTTATTAAAAGGACTGAAATGTCCTCTGTCCTTTGTCCTCTGTCCTTTGTCCTCTGTCCTTTGTCCTCTGTCCTTTGTCCTTTGTCCTCTGTCCTCTGTCCTCTGTCCTCTGTCCTCTGTCCTTTGTCCTATGTCATTTGTCCTCAGTCCTTTGTCCTCTGTCCTCTGTCCTCAGTCCTTTGTCCTTTGTCCTCTGTCCTCGGTCCTTTGTCCTCTGTCCTCTGTCCTTTGTCCTCTGTCATTTGTCCTCAGTCCTTTGTCCTTTGTCCTCTGTCCTTTGTCCTCTGTCCTATGTGCTATGTCCTTTGTCCTTTGTCCTCTGTCCTCTGTCCTCTGTCCTTTGTCCTCTGTCATTTGTCCTTTGTCCTCTGTCCTCTGTCCTCTGTCCTTTGTCATCTGTCATTTGTCCTCAGTCCTTGGTCCTCTGTCCTCAGTCCTTTGTCCTTTGTCCTCTGTCCTCGGTCCTTTGTCCTCTGTCCTCTGTCCTCGGTCCTTTGTCCTCTGTCCTCTGTCCTCTGTCCTCTGTCCTTTGTCCTCTGTCCTTTGTCCTCTGTCCTTTGTCCTTTGTCCTCTGTCCTCTGTCCTCTGTCCTTTGTCCTATGTCATTTGTCCTCAGTCCTTTGTCCTCTGTCCTCTGTCCTCAGTCCTTTGTCCTTTGTCCTCTGTCCTCGGTCCTTTGTCCTCTGTCCTCTGTCCTTTGTCCTCTGTCATTTGTCCTCAGTCCTTTGTCCTTTGTCCTCTGTCCTTTGTCCTCTGTCCTATGTCCTATGTCATTTGTCCTTTGTCCTCTGTCCTCTGTCCTCTGTCCTTTGTCCTCTGTCATTTGTCCTTTGTCCTCTGTCCTCTGTCCTCTGTCCTTTGTCCTCTGTCATTTGTCCTCAGTCCTTGGTCCTCTGTCCTCAGTCCTTTGTCCTTTGTCCTCTGTCCTCGGTCCTTTGTCCTCTGTCCTCTGTCCTTCTGTCCTCGGTCCTTTGTCCTCTGTCCTCTGTCCTCTGTCCTTTGTCCTCTGTCCTTTGTCCTTTGTCCTCTGTCCTTTGTCCTCTGTCCTATGTCCTATGTCATTTGTCTTTGTCCTCTGTCCTCTGTCCTCTGTCCTTTGTCCTCTGTCATTTGTCCTTTGTCCTCTGTCCTCTGTCCTCTGTCCTTTGTCCTCTGTCATTTGTCCTCAGTCCTTGGTCCCTCTGTCCTCAGTCCTTTTGTCCTTTTGTCCTCTGTCCTCGGTCCTTTGTCCTCTGTCCTCTGTCCTCGGTCCTTTGTCCTCTGTCCTCTGTCCTCTGTCCCTTTGTCCTCTGTCCTTTGTCCTCGTCCCACCCTGACCACAGTCATGTGGGACATGAGAAAACGATCTGAGGGTCCAGTTCTCCCATCATTCCTGTTGAGCAGGACAGGTGTGTGTGTGTGTGAGTGTGTGTGTGTGTGTGTGTGTGTGTGTGTGTGTGTTGTGTGTGTGTGTGTGTGTGTGTGTGTGTGTGTGTGTGTGTGTGTGTGTGTGTGTGTGTGTGGTTCAAGTGGAGAGTGTGAGTCACGACTCTGTCAGTGTGTTTTGGTCACCAGCTCTGAAGTAGAAGCTCCCTCCAGAGAGCTCCCACACAACACACACACACACACACACACACACACACACACACACACACACACACACACACACACACACACACACACACACACACACACACACACACACACACAACACACACACACACACACACACACACACACACACACACACACACACACACACACACACAGTTCCATCAACAGCTCCTCTCATGACTCCGAAGCAGCGCCGCGCTCCCGATGCGCACTTTGTTTATTCTGAGAGCAGAAAGAGGAAAGAGGAGGAGGAGGAGAGGAGGAGGAGAGGAGAGGAGGAGAGGAGGAGGAGGAGGAGAGGAGGAGGAGGAGGAGGAGGAGGAGGAGGAGGAGAGGAGGAGGAGGAGGAGGAGGAGAGGAGGAGGAGGAGGAGGAGAGGAGGAGGAGGAGGAGGAGGAGGGAGGAGGAGGAGGAGGAGAAGAGAGTGTGTGTCGATGATAACAGCTAAAAGTGCCTAATAAGTAAATCGCGCCGATTAAAGGTTTTAAAACGCGGCTTGCGGGACGCGCGCACGGCCCGCGGACCACCGCACGGGGAGCGCGCCAGGGCAGTTTGTCTGTGTGTGTGTGTGTGTGTGTGTGAGTGTGTGTGTGTGTGTGAGTGTTGTGTGTGTGTGCTGTGTGTGTGTGTGTGTGTGTGTGTGTGTGTGTGTGTGTGTGTGTGTGTGTGTGTGTTGTGTGTGTGTGTGTGTGTGTGAGTGTGTGTGTGTGTGTGTTGTGTGTGTCGCGTTTTCTAGCTATTTTATCCATCAATTTATTTTCCTCCTGGGTTCCTGTCGAGATGTTCAGCTCACAAATTAAGGTGTGTATATTTATATTAAGGTGTTGTGTGTGTGTGTGTGTGTGTGTGTGTGTGTGTATATATATATATATTATATATATATTATATATATATGTATAATTATTTTTCTTCTAAAACTTCATTTCTAAAAATCTACCTTGCGACATGAAGAATTAAATGAGTGAAATAATGTATTAAATCATTCCAAGTTATTGTTCTTTGCAAATTCTTTCATGTTTTAATTCTCCGCTTCGGCTCGAATCCTGGGATCTGATATTTACAATAATCTGAGTAACGAAACAAAAGTAATCAGGGATTCCAGAGTTCGAGCTGGACTCGTTCAGATCGTTTCTAACGATCACATGAAGTCCTGGTCCAGAATCCGGATCTCCTCCGTAAAGGGTCTGAACCTCCAGGCTTCATGTTGATCAGGTGAACATGTGGACGAAGTTCTGACGGAGCAGAGAAACACGCTATTACGTCATTAGCGGAACTCATATATAATAATAATAATAATAATAATAATAATAATAATAATAATAATAATAATAATAATAATAATAATAATAATAATAATAATAATAAAAACGACGGAAAAACTCGAGCTGGAATAATAATTAATTTAATTTCACACACGGGAGAAATGCGAGCGAGTTTTTTTTTAATTTTTTTTATTAAACGTTCGTTAATAATTTGTTTCTGTGAAATGCACATTTGTGATTTAGTCTTTTATTTTTCAAAAAACCGATTGTCGTATCGTGTCAATATTGGCATTATTTTAAAGATGATAGAAATGAGAAATATTCCAGTTTAGACAGAAGACGGGAACAGAAATCCTGAGGATTTATTTTCCGATCCTTCGGATTAAACGAGGATTTGGACAGAAGAGCAGTTGGTCGCTGCTTTTTTCACGCTTGCTCCAAATACAAAACGTGTTTCAGCTTTAAGGTAAAGTTGGACGCAGCTAAAAGAGAGAAAACAGTTTACAGTCTTGAACGTTTCATCGTTTTTACTTTATTTCATAAAATCTCGTTGATTCCAGCTCCTGGATCGTGTTTCAAATAGTTCAGCCGTTTTAGTCCGCTGTTTGACTGAAACCTTTCATTCATTCATCATTAATGGTTCATTTGGTTGTTGAACGAGTTTAATCTGTTCTTCAAAATAATTTCACTTTTACTTGTTTTATGGTTTTTATTTGTTTGTTTGTGTTGAAATGAATTAAATATATTTTTTAAATGTCAATATATTTAATTTACGTGATGCTTATGAAACGTTTTCAATAATGTAAAGTATGTCCAGTAATTGTTTTCATTTGTTTTCATTCTAAAAAATATAAATATAACGAATCAAACTTCTGAGTTAATTTTAAATTTTGTGTGAAACTGAAGGATTAAGTGACAAATATCTAAAGTTTAATTTCTACTAAACTCTCGATTCTCGATCTCTTCATTTGTAGTTTACGTTGGTATATTTATTAAATACGTCCAAAAATCTTTTTCTGTTTAATAAAACAGAAAAACATCAGATTTATTCACGCTGAGTTTTGTTGTCATTAAATAATTTCTTCTGTTAAGATTTAAAAAAAATCTCTTTATTATCTATTCTTTTCTTTTCTTGTTCTCTGTTGTTTCTTCTGCAGTAATTAATACAAATGGTTGATCTAAAAATAAACAAATTCACATTTTCGAAAAATGACTAAATTCTGTTGTGCTTCACGGGATCGAATAGCTGAAATTATGTGTATTTTATAAAGTATTTAAACTTAATGTTTTATCTTCTAACATGTTTTCTGACACTTCAAACAAACACATTTGATGAAATAGTTTAATCTCTGGTCACTAATTCAACCCTTTTAACCAAAACAAGGAATTAAAACAAATTAACACAAACAAATGAAATATGTTTTACATTATTTTAATTTAAATAAAAAATAAAATCGATGTGTATTCCTTTATTATTTGTGAGAGCTTTATTTTGGTGATATTAAACTGTGAAGTCAAAGTTGTGTAGATTTGTTTATATAATTATATTTATCATTAATATGTCATTATAAGCCTGCTGGTGAACAGTAGAATAGAATAGAACAGAATAGAATCCAAGATATTTGTATACATTTTAGAAGTTTCGTTCATTTCAATTTCTGTTTTTCTGACATTTTGAAGAAGAAATTCCCAAAATCTGAACCAATTTTACAATAACAACAATAATGATGATAATAATAATAATACAGAAATATATTAATATACTTGTTAAGAAGCTTTAAATCAATAACTGCAAGAGGAAATTAAGAAACTCAGAAATTCGACTGACGTTTTCTACTTTCCTCATGTTTTTAATCGTTTTTCTCAAAATATCTCAACCGGATTCAAAATCTTTTATTGTTGAACGTCGAAGTGAGACGAAGGTCAAAGTTTCTGTTTGGAAGAGAAGAAGGGAGGAGGAAGAGAGAACGGAGGAAGAGAAGAACGGAGGAAGAGAAGAACGGAGGAAGAGAAGAAGGGAGGAGGAAGAGAAGAACGGAGGAAGAGAAGAAGGGAGGAGGAAGAGAAGAACGGAGGAAGAGAAGAAGGGAGGAGGAAGAGAAGAACGGAGGAGGAAGAGAAGAACGGAGGAGGAAGAGAAGAACGGAGGAGGAAGAGATGAACGGAGGAAGAAGAGAAGAACGGAGGAGGAAGAGAAGAACGGAGGAGGAAGAGATGAACGGAGGAAGAAGAGAAGAACGGAGGAGGAAGAGATGAACAGAGGAAGAGATGAACGGAGGAAGAGAAGAACGGAGGAGGAAGAGAAGAACGGAGGAGGAAGAGAAGAACGGAGGAGGAAGAGATGAAGGGAGGAGGAAGAGATTAACGGAGGAGGAAGAGAAGAACGGAGGAGGAAGAGAAGAATGGAGGAGGAAGAGAAGAACGGAGGAAGAAGGGAAGAGGAAGAGAAGAAGGGAGGAGGAAGAGAAGAAGGGAGGAGGAAGAGATGAACGGAGGAGGAAGAGATGAACGGAGGAAGAGAAGAAGGGAGGAGGAAGAGAAGAAGGGAGGAAGAGAAGAAGGGAGGAGGAAGAGAAGAAGGGAGGAAGAGAAGAAGGGAGGAAGAGAAGAAGGGAGGAAGAGAAGAAGGGAGGAGGAAGAGAAGAAGGGAGGAAGAGAAGAAGGGAGGAAGAGAAGAAGGGAGGAAGAGAAGAAGGGAGGAAGAGAAGAAGGGAGGAGGAAGAGATGAATGGAGGAGGAAGAGATGAATGGAGGAGGAAGAGAAGAACGGAGGAAGAAGGGAAGAGGAAGAGAAGAAGGGAGGAGGAAGAGAAGAAGGGAGGAGGAAGAGATGAATGGAGGAGGAAGAGATGAATGGAGGAAGAAGAGAAGAAGGGAGGAGGAAGAGAAGAAGGGAGGAAGAGAAGAAGGGAGGAAGAGAAGGGAGGAGGAAGAGAAGAAGGGAGGAGAAGTGTGAGTTAGAAGTGAGGTTACCTGAGGACTGGTGAGGAAAACTGGTAGGAAAGAGAGAATCAACAACATCAAGGCTGAGAGGAGGAGAGGAAGAGGAGGAGTGTGTGTGTGTGTGTGTGTGTGTGTGTGTGTGTGTGTGTGTGTGTGTGTGTGTGTGTGTGTGTGTGTGTGTGTGTGTGTGTGTGTGTGTGTGTGTGTGTGTGTGTGTGTGAGACTCCACCCGCTGCAGTCCCTCCTCCGCCCACCAGGCTTCTCCACCCAGACCAGTGATAACGGAGATTAATGTTTACAGTAAATGAAGAAGTCATGTCAGTTTCAGCAGAACTCTTCAGTTCCAGGTTCCAGGTTCCAGGTTCCAGGTTCCAGGTTCCAGGTTTGTGATCGTTTCCACAGGAAGAGACGTGAAGGTCAAAGGTCATGTTGATTAAAACGCTGGAAAAGCTGATTGTTCCCGTTTGAACAGAAGCAGCTTCAGGACTGTTTGTGGAAAATGTCTGCAGTGTGACTGACGTGTAATGAAAGGCCTCATTGTTCACCTGGATACCCCCCCTGACCCCCCCCCCCCCTCCCCCCTTCCCCCCCCCTCCCCCCCCTCCCCCCCAGCACCCATAAATACACCCTGAACCGCCACAGCGTTGGACTTGGTCTGGGACGGAAACAAAGAAGGTGGAGATCATCCATCTGGAGCAGGAAGCCAACGTCTGAGATCAAAGCTGCTACTTCCTGACAAAGAGACATTTCTGAGATCAAAGGATGCGAGGACGGGAGGCCAAGAGGACGAGAGGACAAGAGGACAAGAGAATGGGAGGACGAGAGGACGGGAGGACGAGAGGATGAGAGGACGGGAGGACGAGAGGAAAGGAGGATGAGAGGATGGAGACACTGGTCCCCCACCTGCTGGTCCCCCGTCTGCTGGTCCCCCCACCTGCTGGTCCCCCGTCTGCTGGTCCCCCCACCTGCTGGTCCCCCCATCTGCTGGTCCCCCCACCTGCTGGTCCCCCGTCTGCTGGTCCCCCGTCACACCACTTTCCTTTTGCTGGATTTCAATGTAAGATTCCAATCAGAAGTTGAGGATGTTTTATTGTGGCGGTCTAGAAGAAGAAATTCTTCAATAAGTTCCTCCTTTTATAAAGATTTCATCAAACCAGCAAAACCTCAAACCAGGGCAGCGTGGCGCTTTAGAGTTTTAACAACCAATAGATGGAGCTGCAAGCTCTACCCACAACCCCACCCCCAGACCCCCCACCCCCAGACCCCCCATCCCCAGACCCCCCACCCCCGGACCAGGACCCCTGGACCCCTGGACCCCTGGACCAGCCCCTTCATGTGAAAACCAAAGTGTGAGGGTGAAGAGTGAAAGCAGACATACGTGACATTTAGAACCTTTAGAAACTTGGACCAGGTCCAGGTCCAGGACCAGGTCCAGGTCCAGGTCCAGGTCCAGGTCAAGGTCCAGGTCCAGGTCCCCCCAAACCACCAAGACCTGAGACGTTCTTCATCATGAACAAATGAGTCTGGAGCCTGGTCCACATCAGGACCAACATCCTGGACGGAGGAGGAGGACGGCTGTCCGTCAATCAGCTGTCATGAGATTCTCATCAGTCTCATGAGTCTTTGATCTTCCTCACAACCAAATACAAAGGATTCTACCATAAAGCATCTCGGCACCACTTTGCTCCGTTCAGCCCACAGCTGCTGAACAGATGGGGCACACACACACACACACACACACACACACACACACACACACACACACACACACACACACACACACACACACACACACACACACACACACACACACACACACACACACACACACACACACACACACACCACAGTATTTTTTCCTGATTTATCACTAAAAATGAAGCGAAACAAAAGTAACTTGAGAAACAAATGAAACAAGTGAATTAGTGAAACAACTAAAAGAGCAGAAAACTTGAAAGGGTTAATAAAGAGACACGAACTCAATAATCCACGTTCTTATGGTCCAAACGTTTCAATTCACTGACTTGGTTCCACAAACTTCATCCGTTTTGTTTCCATGTTATTTAGAGGTCGTTGACTTCACCAGCGTTCAGCCGGTTAACCTGCTGGTTAACCTGCCGGTTAACCTGCTGGTTAACCTTCAACCCCAAACTACAACTCACTGCTCACGCTGGGCGTCATGGAGTTTCAACTGAAACCATCAAGGTTGGTTTCACAACGAGGAATTAAAGTCAGAGGTCAGATCAAGGCAGAGGTCAGAGGTCAGAGGTCAGAGGTCAGAGGTCAGATCACCAGCCTGTCCTGGAGGACGTTTCCTCTCGTCCCTCTGCTGGCGTCCCGGTGGGACCAGCAGCTCTGTCAGGACGGGGCTTCCTGAGGACGTACGTTGTGATCGGCTGTTCTTCTGGTCACAGTGTGAAGAAGTTCAAAGGCTGATGTCATAAAGGGCCTGATTGGCTCCTCCTCCTATACGTTTCCCTTCCAAGTGTCTTTTAGAGCATCGAGCACTTTTCCTCAACATAACGTATTTATTATTGGCGTGCTGGACTAGTTGGTCCTGCTGGCGGTGCCGACGTGTGACGGCCGGCTGGAAACACAAATGCTGCGTTCTGATTGGACGGCCTCTCTCGTCAGTGGTCACATGAGGTTTGGTGCCACGAGCCAGTGACCCTTCCAGAAGCTGTGAGGGTCCCTGACGCTCCTCGGCTCTGTTTGCAGCAGACGCTTCAGGTGAAGTGAAAGTTTCCTTGTTGAAACTTTCAGGGTTTCAGTTTGGAAACGTCGTTTTGAAAATCGCCGCATCGTCCCTGATGAAAGGACTTGTCTCTTGTCTCCACTCACATAATGCTCAGTCTTCACCTCGTCCAATTTCCTCCTTCCTTCCTGTCCGTGATGAAAACATAAGCCGGCGGCTCGGCGCCGTCCCGGAGCAGCGGCAGTAAATCTGGCCGAGACAGACACATGGAGACGGAGACAGACACATGGAGACGGAGACAGACACATGGAGACAGAGGGGGGGACACATGGAGACGGAGACAGACACATGGAGACGGAGACAGACACATGGAGACGGAGGGGGGACACATGGAGACGGAGACAGACACATGGAGACAGAGGGGGACACATGGAGACGGAGACAGACACATGGAGACGGAGGGGGGACACATGGAGACGGAGACAGACACATGGAGACGGAGACAGACACATGGAGACGGAGGGGGGACACATGTAGACGGAGACAGACACATGGAGACGGAGGGGGGACACATGGAGACGGAGACAGACACATGGAGACGGAGGGGGGACACATGGAGACGGAGACAGACACATGGAGACGGAGACAGACACATGGAGACAGAGGGGGACACATGGAGACGGAGACAGACACATGGAGACGGAGGGGGGACACATGGAGACGGAGACAGACACATGGAGACGGAGACAGACACATGGAGACGGAGGGGGGACACATGGAGACGGAGACAGACACATGGAGACGGAGACAGACACATGGAGACGGAGGGGGGACACATGTAGACGGAGACAGACACATGGAGACGGAGGGGGGACACATGGAGACGGAGACAGACACATGGAGACGGAGGGGGGACACATGGAGACGGAGACAGACACATGGAGACGGAGACAGACACATGGAGACGGAGGGGGGACACATGGAGACGGAGACAGACACATGGAGACGGAGGGGGGACACATGGAGACGGAGGGGGGACACATGGAGATGGAGACAGACAAACAGAGACGGAGGGGGGACGTGATCTAACAGCTCAGTGTCCTGCTGGTTCTGCTGCAGCTATAAATCACAGTGCAGAGCGTACGGCCGCCGCGCGGCTCTACCAGCTGTGGCTGCGTGTTGCACAACATCTGACATGGCAGCAGCTCCGCCTGGAGCTGGAGCCTGGAGCCTGGAGCCTGGAGCTGGAGCTGGAGCTGGAGCCTGGAGCTGGAGCTGGAGCTGGAGCCTGGAGCTGGAGCTGGAGCTGGAGCTGGAGCTGGAGCCTGGAGCCTGGAGCCTTGAGCCTGGAGCCTGGAGCCTTGAGCCTGGAGCCTGGAGTCTTGAGCCCGGGGCCCAGGACCGGAGTCCACAGTCTACAAAACCTCACGTTTTCCAGCATGAAAGACGGTTTGTGTTTTGGGTTCAACGTTGTCATCGACCCCATCAGCAGCAGAAGAAGAAGAAGAAGAAGAAGAAGAAGAAGAAGAAGAAGAAGAAGAAGAAGAAGAAGAAGAAGAAGAAGAAGAAGAAGAAGAAGAAGAAGAAGAAGAAGAAGAAGAAGAAGAAGAAGAAGAAGAAGAAGAAGAAGAAGAAGAAGAAGAAGAAGAAGAAGAAGAAGAAGAAGAAGAAGAAGAAGAAGAAGAAGAAGAAGAAGAAGAAGAAGAAGGTTTTATTTCACTGAGAATCCTTCAGAGTTTGTGTTTCTTCTTCCTGCTCGGAGCCTCATTACCTCATTACAGTCCAACGTGTAATTATATAACACATTTTCAGCTCAATATGTAATAACACTTTGTAATAATCTGCCCAATGATTTTTTTTTATTATAAATGTAGCATTTTATAATAACATGTTACATATTACAACAGTTATTACAAAATGTGTCTCTGTGGCGCCACATTATGTAACAATATGCAATTATGTAATATATTTTCAACTCAATATGTAATAATGCTGCATTTTGTAATAATCTGCTGCATTTTGTAATACATTATTTTATAATAACTTTACAAAATGCAGCTGCTCTCCTTTGCTTAAGAAAATGTAATAATTGATGTAATAAATCCTCCAAATTGCTGCCTTAATGAGAAAAGCCCCCAGAATAACATGAATGTTTGCAGCTTCATCAGGATTTATGAAAAAAGCAAGGAGAAGGATGTTTTATTGCTCAGGCCTAAATCCAATGTAAGTGTATTGATTGTAATGGAGAATGTGTTGAGCAGCTCCAGACTGAAGCTGCACTCATTCATTATTACTGACACTGACATGATGGCGGCACTCACATTGTGAAGACAAACACGTCCATGTGCACTATTGTAGAGGATGATTATATAAGAGACAGAGATTAAAACACATTGCTACATATTGTGTCGTTATTACATAATGTATCGTTATTACATAATGTATCGTTATTACATAATGTATCGTTATTACATATTGTGTCGTTATTACATAATGTATCGTTATTACATATTGTGTCGTTATTACATATTGTGTCGTTATTACATAATGTATCGTTATTACATATTGTGTCGTTATTACATATTGTGTCGTTATTACATATTGTGTCGTTATTACATAATGTATCGTTATTACATAATGTATCGTTATTACATAATGTATCGTTATTACATATTGCATCGTTATTACATAATGTATCGTTATTACATATTGTATCGTTATTGCATAATGTATCGTTATTACATATTGTGTCGTTATTACATAATGTATCGTTATTACATATTGTGTCGTTATTACATATTGTGTCGTTATTACATATTGTGTCGTTATTACATATTGTGTCGTTATTACATAATGTGTCGTTATTACATATTGTGTCGTTATTACATATTGTGTCGTTATTACATATTGTGTCGTTATTACATAATGTATCGTTATTACATATTGTGTCGTTATTACATATTGTGTCGTTATTACATATTGTGTCGTTATTACATAATGTGTCGTTATTACATATTGTGTCGTTATTACATAATGTATCGTTATTACATATTGTGTCGTTATTACATATTGTGTCGTTATTACATATTGTATCGTTATTACATATTGTGTCGTTATTACATATTGTGTCGTTATTACATATTGTGTCGTTATTACATATTGTGTCGTTATTACATAATGTATCGTTATTACATATTGTGTCGTTATTACATAATGTGTCGTTATTACATATTGTGTCGTTATTACATAATGTATCGTTATTACATATTGTGTCGTTATTACATATTGTGTCGTTATTACATATTGTGTCGTTATTACATATTGTGTCGTTATTACATAATGTATCGTTACATATTGTGTCGTTATTACATAATGTATCGTTATTACATATTGTGTCGTTATTACATATTGTGTCGTTATTACATAATGTATCGTTATTACATATTGTGTCGTTATTACATAATGTATCGTTATTACATAATGTATCGTTATTACATATTGTGTCGTTATTACATATTGTGTCGTTATTACATATTGTGTCGTTATTACATATTGTGTCGTTATTACATAATGTATCGTTATTACATATTGTGTCGTTATTACATAATGTATCGTTATTACATATTGTGTCGTTATTACATATTGTGTCGTTATTACATAATGCAGCAGTTCTCAGGTTCTGGAAAAGGGGAATTGTGGGGTTTTCTTTTTTTTGTACATTTTAAATTCTGTTGTTTTTGTGTTTGGCTGGATTTTGTCTCTCAGACCTGGCAACCAGCCTTTGAGTGGAGGTTCACCCTCAGTGTGTGAACACACAGAATCATGGGACTTGAATGTAAAACAAAGAGTTGCTGTTGGTGAAGCTGGAAAAACCTTCAGTGGCTCTTATTGTGTCTCAACTTCATAAAAGACATCTGGGAAATAACGTCAGTCCATCAGGGACCAAATCACATCACTTCTTATTATAGACAGAGGTTGCTATGGTTACTGCACATGGTCGTCAACATGAATCAGAAATCAATCTGTCAAGTTGAAAACGACAAGATGTTCTTTTGTTTTCATTTGAAAACAAACGTCCTGAAATAAAAAATATATATAAATTACTACAAAGAATAATTAAACTGAACTTCCGGTCTCTAGTTTCTCTTCACATTGTTCTTCAATTATTTAATAGAATGAAGTTTGGATGGTGTGTGTGTGTGTGTGTGTGTGTGTGTGTGTGTGTGCGTGTGTGTGTGTGTGTGTGTATATGTGTGTGTGTGTGTGTGTGTGTGTGTGTGTGTGTGTGTCTGTGTGTCTGTGTGTGTGTGTATGTGAGTGTGTGTGTGTGTGTGTGCGCGCGTGTGCGTGCGTGCGCGTGTGTGTGTGCGCGTGCGTGCGTGCGTGCGTGTGTGTGTGTGTGTGTGTGTGTGTGTGTGTGTGTGTGTCTGTGTGTCTGTGTGTGTGTGTATGTGAGTGTGTGTGTGTGTGTGCGTGCGCGTGTGCGTGCGTGCGCGTGCGTGCGTGTGTGTGTGTGCGCGTGCGTGCGTGTGTGTGTGTGTGTGTGTGTGTGTGTGTGTGTGTGTGTGTGTGTGTGTGTGTGTGTGTGTGTGTGTGTGTGTGTGTGTGTGTGTGTGTGTGTGTGTGTGTCGCCCTCTGGTGGTCACAGTCAGTACGACAGAAGCCAGGATTTGAGGCTCCGGAACATGAATTCATGGTTAGATCATCGATGATCCAGTGAAAAGTGAAAAGTGAAAAGTGAAAAGTGAAAGTTAGAAAAGTTAGTTAGAAAAGTGATTTTCTCCCAGGTTTTCAAAGTGAAATAAAGTGTCAGCAGCCAGAGTTCAGACTGGATGTTTGACATGTTTCTCTATAGTGTGCTTCAGGATCTAGAACTAAAAAGTGGAACCCAGCAGAACCAGGTCTGCAGTGAAACATGTTTCTCTATAGTGTGCTTCAGTGTCTAGAACTAAAAAGTGGAACCCAGCAGAACCAGGTCTGCAGTGCAACATGTTTCCTTACAGATGTTGTGCAGTGGTTGTGAACTAGCAGAACGGCGGGTCACGTCCACCAGCACATCTTCTGCCAGCTGCTCAGTTTCATTGCCTCGTTTTCTTCTCACTAATGAACCTGCAGGACCCTGAACGCCTCATTAAGCCACACCCTGTTTGTGTTGACGGCAGAGAAACAGACGGAGCGACGACGTGACGAGGTTCAGACTCCGTCCTGTGATTAGGAACATCCATCACCCTGAGCTGCTGTCAGGAGGAAACACTGGAGCCCAGGGTGCCATACAATACCATACAATACCATACAATACCATACAATACCATAGAACACCATACAATACCATACAATACCATACAATACCATAGAATACCATAGAATACCATAGAACACCATACAATACCATAGAATACCATACAATACCATAGAATACCATACAATACCATACAATACCATACAATACCATACAATACCATACAATACCATACAACATCATATAATATCATATTATATAACATCATATAAAATCACATTATGTTGTATTATATAATGTCATATAATGTTATATAATATAATATCATATCATATAACATCACATTATACAATGTAATATAATTTAATATAACATCATATAACATCACATTATATCATATTATATAATGTTATATTATATAATATAACATTATATAGTGTAATATCATATCATATCATATAACATCACATTACATTATATAATATAATGTGATGTTATATACTATATCATATCATACAATATAATATAATATAGTATTATATAATATTATATCATATAATATTATATGATATAATATAATATAATATCATATTATGTTATATATAATATCATATCATATAATAAAATAATACAATAGAATTTAATACATACAATATGATATAATATAATATAATACAATACAATTTAATGTAATGTAATATAATATAATATAATAATACAAAATAAATTAATGCAATACAATATAATATAATACAATAGAATTGAATGTAATGTAATGTAATATTCTGTAATGTAATATAATGTAATATAATATAATATAATAAAATACAATTTAATGTAATGTGTAATGTGTGACAGATTCATATTTAATTTAATATATGTCCCTTTAATATGTCATTTGTCACATGATTTATCTGTTTTTAATTTTATATCAAGTTAAATATGATCATCTGTGCAATAAAAATTAACTATAGAAAATGGTTTTTTTATTCAAACTTTTTTTGTTAAACAATATTATATATTTAAAGCCGATTTCTAATAATATTGTAATTGTAGAGAGCAGAGAGCTTGATTCCTCCCCGGGAAACACAAACACAGCTCAAGATCAAAGGGGCAGAAATGATCACATTAAGGAATTAAAAATATGTAAACATATCTAAACAAGAGCAAATAACAGCACAAAGAATAGAATATGTCAAATAAATAAATAAATAAATAAATAAAACAATCCAGTAAAAAAAGAAAGAACTCCTCTAAAAATAGAACGACTTGCCAGGATGGTGTTTATTCTATAGTTTATATTAGTTACAACAAATTCATTCAACTTATGGGCTTATGATTTGAAGTAAACCTGGGGAGGTGAGGTGTGACGGATGAATGGATGAATTTATTTTACTGTTAATGTCACTGTCACTGTGTGTGTGTGTGTGTGTGTGTGTGTGTGTGTGTGTGTGTGTGTGTGTGTGTGTGTGTGTGTGTGTGTGTGTGTGTGTGTGTGTGTCCCTGCTGATGGAGACCAGGGTCTCTGGTTCTCAAGACTTCATCCATCATCTCCTTCAACCTTCAGGCCTGCAACCAAGACCTGCAGTGATGAACACATGAGGACTGGTGAACACATGAGGACTGATGGAGTGATGAACACATGAGGACTGATGATGAAACACATGAGGACTGGTGATGAACACATGAGGACTGGTGATGAACACATGAGGACTGGTGATGAACACATGAGGACTGATAATGAACACATGAGGACTAATGGAGTGATGAACACATGAGGACTGATGAGTGATGAACACATGAGGACTGGTGATGAACACATGAGGACTGATGGAGTGATGAACACATGAGGACTGATGATGAACACATGAGGACTGATGATGAACACATGAGGACTGATGGAGTGATGAACACATGAGGACTGGTAATGAACACATGGGGGCTTATGATGAACACATGAGGACTGGTAATGAACACATGAGGGCTGATGATGAACACATGAGGACTGATGGAGTGATGAACACATGAGGACTGGTAATGAACACATGAGGACTGGTGATGAACACATGAGGACTGGTGATGAACACATGAGGAATGGTGATGAACACATGAGGACTGGTGATGAACACATGAGGACTGGTGATGAACACATGAGGACTGGTGATGAACACATGAGGACTGGTGATGAACACATGAGGAATGGTGATGAATACATCAGGACTGGTGATGAACACATGAGGACTGGTGATGAACACATGGGGGCTGATGATGAACACATGAGGACTGGTGATGAACACATGAGGAGGATTTAGTCTCCAGACGATCTCAACATTCATGTAATGAGGAGAAACGATGACGAGGCGTTTTATTAGTGAGCCTCTCATCTGGCTGCAGGACCTCCACTCTCCTGTCGGACAGGAAGTGACGTCACATTGAGCCCGACCGCGCATGCGCTAGCTCCTTAGAGGTAAGGTGCAACTGTTTACCTTCCAGAGCAAGTCCTGAATGTGTGGTTTCCTGCGTGTGCTGGCTGCTGCCATACCTGCCGTACAGCAGCATCTGTTGGTGAGGAGAAGAACGGCGTGTTCCACCACTGCTTTAGGTTCCGTGGCCTTTTAAAGCTCCGTCATGCTAACGGTGGCTACTAGCATGACTTAGCTTGAAGCACTTAGCTTAGCTTTCTCACAGGACGGCCAAAGTATCAACATATAATGTGAAGCAGCAGGATTCCTTACTGGGGTTTATATTAGTGTCTAAAGTTCTTTATTACTTGTTTTAAGTGCAGTACTACACTTTCTTTTTACTGATACATTACATGATATATATTTAACAAGAGTGTTTTTAAACATGTTAAATAAATCCTGTTCCAGAATCAAAGACATTATCGTGTAAATTATTGTGATTTCAATATTGCCCAAAATAATCACAATTATGATTTTTTCCATACTCGAGCAGCTCCATCTGGTTCCACTCATTTTAATCCAAATATCCATTAATCAGTCATAGTTTTTGCAAAATGTTGGTAAAAATAAATAAAGACCATCTAAAAACTAGCATAACAAACAACTAGATAAATAAATGCAGACAAAAACAGAACTTTCATTGGTGAAGGTAATGAAAGTTTTTCTTGTGTTTATAAAGTTTCATCTGACGGGTGCAGTACCTCCGCCTCGCTGTAGGGGCGCTGCTGAGCTGCTGGCGCGTTCCTTCTACATGGAGACTGACTAGTGCTTCACTTTGTTTCTGTACGGAAAGCCTGAAAATGGGGAAATATTACTGTTATGAGGAGTGTGTGTGTGTGTGTGTGTGTGTGTGTGTGTGTGTGTGTGTGTGTGTGTGTGTGTGTGTGTAAATAACCAATCAGTGGGTGGTGTTGGTTTTATGTACTTCAAATGAAAAGAGCAAAGGCCAGGGATGGTGCCCTACACACACACACACACACACACACACACACACACACACGCATACAATGATATTGTGGCTGCAGCGTAGCCATCTTTGATTTCCCACAATGCCTTGCACACACATACAGTTTGATGGCTACGGATTCTGGTGTGTTTGTAAACAAACAGACTTTGAAGTGACGATTGAGGAAACTGACTGAGGCCACGACTCGTCTTCAAGTCTTGTTTTTCTCTCTGTGCAGAAGTGATGGTTGAAACCAGGTTTAAAGATGAGCTCAGGTTAGGGTTCAGGTTCAGCTCAGGTTCAGGTTCAGCTCAGGTTCAGGTTCAGGTTCAGGTTCAGGTTCAGGTTCAGCTCAGGTTCAGCTCAGGTTCAGGTTCAGGTTCAGCTCAGGTTCAGGTTCAGCTCAGGTTCAGGTTCAGCTCAGGTTCAGGTTCAGGTTCAGCTCAGGTTCAGGTTCAGCTCAGGTTCAGGTTCAGCTCAGGTTCAGCTCAGATTCAGGTTCAGCTCAGGTTCAGGTTCAGCTCAGGTTCAGGTTCAGCTCAGGTTCAGCTCAGGTTCAGGTTCAGCTCAGGTTCAGCTCAGGTTCAGCTCAGGTTCAGCTCAGCTTCAGCTCAGGTTCAGGTTCAGCTCAGGTTCAGGTTCAGGTTCAGGTTCAGGTTCAGCTCAGGTTCAGCTCAGGTTCAGGTTCAGCTCAGGTTCAGGTTCAGATTCAGCTCAGGTTCAGGTTCAGCTCAGGTTCAGGCTCAGGTTCAGGTTCAGGCTCAGGTTCAGGTTCAGGTTCAGCTCAGGTTCAGATTCAGCTCAGGTTCAGGTTCAGGCTTAGCTCAGGTTCAGATTCAGCTCAGCTGCCGGTTTCTGTTGTGGTTCCTGGTCTTGACCTCGACACTCGGTGAGGAACAGCAGTGACCTTTGACCTCAGTGACCTTTGACCTCCACGTCTTCATCATGAAGCCTGAGGCTTCGCTCAGCGGCTCCAACGGGACGAGCAGAACAATGTGATGATCACAACATCAGATGAAGGCTTCAGCTTCAGGAAACCACTTCCACAATAAAGTACAGTCATCCAGAACACTACACACACACTCCAGTGGAATATTACCCCTGTCGGTTGCTATGGTTACAGTCACTTAACACTGCTTGCTGCTAATATATGCTAGTTGCTGGAAGCTCACTGTTTGCTGGAGCGTCTTCTGAAAATTCTAATTTACTTCATTAAGTCACAGAATAAACAGCCTTGTGTGAAAATGAACAATTAGTTTGGATGATTGATCATTCATTTTTATTTATGAGTCAAAAAATGCAGTTTAATGTGAAAATGACAAAGTATTCCAGTTAATACTTTTCAAATTGATTTTTGAGCCTCATTGGCTTCCATAAGTGTGAGGCTCCGCCTCCTCATCACTTCTCTGTGATGTCACTCAGTACAGCCTTCAGCACCAAGAGCAGCTTTTAAAAAAAACACTTTCACTGAGTAAAACCCGCCTGCAGCCACAAAACACGTTTGACCTTAAAGCAGAATTTTGTTTGTTTTTTTCCTCCCAGTGCTTTCATCTCTTTGAACTATTTCAGTGATTTGACTTGTTTTCTCTTCTTTTTGAACACTTTTAGCAGTGTGTACTTGTTCTTTGTGTAATGGAGTCATTTCACTTTAGCCGATCTAAAGATATTTCTTGTTTTGAGTCTTCTCAACATTTTGGCCGTTTATTTGATGGCGTTTGAGCCGCGAGCTGTTTGACCTCCTCAACTTCTGTCCAGGAAGAAACTCTCTTCAGCTGCTCTCTTCCTTTATTACAGCTGCTCTCTTCCTTTAATACAGCTGCTCTCTTCCTTTAATACAGCTGCTCTCTTCCTTTATTACAGCTGCTCTCTTCCTTTAATACAGCTGCAGACCTTCAGTGGTTTTAGTTCATATTAGCAGCTTTTAGAAATTACAGACATTTTTTTAATCAGTTTTCACTTTTAAAGTTCTCCTCGTTCTCCTCCTCCTCGTTCTCCTCCTCCTCCTCGTCCTCGTCCTCCTCCTCCTCCTCCTCCTCCTCCTCCTCCTCCTCCTCCTCCTCCTCCTCCTCCTCCTCCTCCTCCTCCTCCTCCTCCTCCTCCTCCTCCTCCTCCTCCTCCTCCTCCTCCTCCTCCTCCTCCTCCTCCTCCTCCTCCTCCTCCTCCTCCGGGGTGAAAACAAAGTGACTGTGTGTAAATATTGTTATTATGAAGTCAACATTTAACGTCTGGAGTTACAAGACAAGGAGGGACAAGGTGAGTGGCTGAGGACCAGTGGAGACGGCTGTCCTCCCACACTAGTCACGTGGACTGGTGTGGGAGGACAGTGGTTTGTGTCCCTGAGAGCCTGCGGTGGAAACCAGTGTCTGTTTTCAACGCAGCAAGAAGAAACGAAAGCAGGTTTGTTGTGGGAACTTTTCTGTTCTCGTGTTTTATATTCACATTCACTGTATCGTCCGCTGGGGGACAAACAAGCTTTCAGTTTGTTGTCTTTGACTTGTGGAGGTCTGGGACATCGCCTCCTGTTCTCTCTAGAACATTGTACACAGTGTTTTATTGGGTCACTTCACAGGGTTCTGCCCGGGGGTCTCATGCTAGCACAGGAGCTTCCAGGGACTTCAGCTGTCAGTATCGTTGAGCTTTTTGCTTTTTCGGCCAGAACAATTCAGAGTCTGGCCGATAGGACATTCTGAGGTGGAGGACAGGTCAGAGACTCCTGAGAGTGTTTGTGTGGACAGACATTACGGGACATTCTTGCATGAGGCCCAAACAGTTTGTCTTCGTTCTCGTCTGAAGCTCTGCTGCCAGAAAAAGACGTCCCGGTCTGGAGGGACAGCTGGTCTCAGTGGTTCCATGTCAGCGTCCTTCGTCCCGCCAGCAGCACACCCGTCCTCTAATCACACGACGGGAAGAGGGCGGTCCTTCCCCTCCCTCCACCAATCAGCAGTCGGTCAGTGCAGTGTCAGAGCTCGTCTTCATGGCTCCTCTTCAAAACGTCCTCCTTCAGTGACTCGGTCAGAAAGACATTCCTCCGTCTCTCCCAGTGGACTGGTACACGTCCTCTTCCTCCCAACTGTTCCTGGTCCTCGGAGGACGTGACCGTCGTTCAAACCCATCCTGCTGGGTCTCAATCCAGTCACCCGTCCTTATTCTTCAGTGCAGTGCTTACGCGGCAGGTAGGCGGAGCTACGCGGCCGCTAGCCGGAGCTACGCGGCCACGTGGCCGATCAGGTATATGTTGTCATAGAGGTGTCCCACAAAGTCGTCGGAGACGTTGTGCGCCGCTCGGCGAGTGTTCCTGATGAACTCCCTCTTGGACATTTTGTTCTTGACGTGCGGGCTGGCGAGGTCGATGGACAGCAGGATCAGACTGTAGCACAACACGTACACGGCGTCTGCAGGGGACCACAGGAGGCTGGAGTCAAACACACTGCCGCCACCTTCAGCTACACAACACGTTTATCAAAACCCACCAATTCAACAATATCGCAATACTTAGGCAGCACTGACACAACGAAACGTCCCGTTTAGCATCCAAAACAGGGTCTCAGGTACAGGGCTAACAGGGCTAACAGAGCTAATGGGTTTAATAGAGCTAACAGGGCTAACAGAGCTAATGGGTTTAATAGAGCTAACAGGGCTAACAGAGCTAATGGGTTTAATAGAGCTAACAGGGCTAACAGA
This sequence comes from Blennius ocellaris, assembly GCF_963422515.1. Classification (NCBI taxonomy): domain Eukaryota; kingdom Metazoa; phylum Chordata; class Actinopteri; order Blenniiformes; family Blenniidae; genus Blennius; species Blennius ocellaris. Next base: position 612,440 of record NC_137652.1, on the reverse strand, counting down.
GCTAATGGGTTGAACAGGGCTAACAGAGCTAATGGGGCTAAGCATTCGGGCTTTACATCCTCTGTTATTGTTTACATCCTCGGTTATTGTTTACATCCTCTGTTATTGTTTACATCCTCCACTTTGCACGAGTTGTTTAGTTAACTTTTGTTTTGCAACCAGAGCTGCAGCTGCATCGTCCATGTTGCTTCCTGGAGGGCGAACGCCGGCCGGCGCCGTGGCGAAGTGAGACCGGGGCTGGCCGCACGGCTAATGGCGTCGCGTCTATACCTCGATGCTAATGTGTGTGTGTGTGTGTGTGTGTGTGTGTGTGTGTGTGTGTGTGTGTGTGTGTGTGTGTGTGTGTGTGTGTGTGTGTGTGTGCGCGTGCGTGCGTGCGCCCACCCGGGCTGAGGCCCAGCTCCCGGACCAGCGTGGGGTTGCAGGTGCAGAACCGGTGGCTGAACTTGGTGATGAGCGTCTCCAGGTACTCGCCGCGCTCCTCCGGGGCGTGGATGTGTCTGAAGAAGTCCCGCAGGGCGTTGGGCAGGAACTGGTTACTGAAGTTATGGAGGGTGACCAGCTCGTCCAGGACGTCCCTCCTGCACACACACACACACACACACACACACACACACACACACACACACACACACACACACACACACACACACACATTTTATTTTTTATCGGCTACCGTTTCCTGTTTCTCATTGAACAGTTCCCTCATGTGTGTCCTTGTGTCTCCAGTGTGTCCCCAGTGTGTCTCCAGTGTGTCCCCAGTGTGTCTCCAGCGTGTCTCCAGTGTGTCCCCAGCGTGTCTCCAGAGTGTCTCCAGTGTGTCCCCAGCATGTCCCCAGTGTGTCCCCAGCATGTCCCCAGTGTGTCTCCAGAGTGTCCCCAGTGTGTCTCCAGTGTGTCCCCAGCGTGTCTCCAGTGTGTCTCCAGCGTGTCCCCAGTGTTTCCCCAGTGTGTCCCCAGTGTTTCCCCAGCGTGTCTCCAGTGTGTCCCCAGCGTGTCCCCAGTGTCCCTCCAGTGTGTCTCACCTCTCATCCAGGTAGATCCTCAGCATCTTCCAGTGGAGCCGCCGGGTGTAGAAGATGAACTTGGCCAGCTCGGTGGGGTGGTCCACCAGGATCCCTTTGGACATGAAGTAGCCGACGCCCTGGACACAGCGAGGTGAGGACGGGCGTCACAAACACCCAGCGTGGAATATGGAAGAGGTAATAACACAGCGCTTTGTAATAACTTGTTTTTAATCAAATGTAATAAATGGAGCTCTGTGGTTCTGTGTTGAATAAAGAGAATAAATCCAGATTCAGCTGGACTAGAATTCTGTGTCCCTCTTTGCTCCCGTCCTGCTGAGACAGCGACGGTAGAATCAGGATCTACATCAGCTAGAACTCATCGTGGCGGGGACATTTTTAAAGTGACGAGACAATCAGTGTTTCCACCAGACGTTTCTTTTTTCATGCATTTAACACTCATTTTGTAATAACTGTTTATTACATAGCAAGTTATGACAAAATGCAGCAGATTAGCACACGAGTTGGAAATGTATTAGATGATTCCATGTTATTATTGTGGTTATTACGCGGCGCAGGGCTGCAGTGTGAGCTGGACTCGCCTCCTGAGGGTTGGCGTTGAAGGTCAGACAGCCTTCGTCCAGCTGCAGGTACAACCTCCTGTAGGAGAACCCAGCAGGGAGTCTCCTGGTGTAGATGGAGCAGTGGCCCCACGTGGACTTACACAGCCTGCACACACACACACACACACACACACAGGTCAGTGTGAGCATGGGGGTGGGCCCAGCCCCGCCCCTCCCCTCCTTACCCCTCCTTACCCCTGCCAGAGGTACTCGTCGTTGCCCAGGTCCTGCCACACGCAGCCGGCCAGGCACAGGTCGGTGGCGTTGAGGTAGGACAGGATGGTGAGGCCCAGTTCTGGAGGGAGCATCTCCAGGTCCAGGAACCGGTGCTGCTCCCTACCTGCAGGGGGGGGGGGGGGGGGGGGGGGGGGGGGGCAAACTGGTGTTATTACACAATGGTATTATTTCATAGTGCAGTGTTATTACATAATGTTATTTCAAATTGTAGTGTTATTACATAGTGTTATTACATAATGTTATTTCATATTGTAGTGTTATTACATAATGTTATTTCAAATTGTAGTGTTATTACATAATGTTATTTCATATTGTAGTGTTATTACATAATGTTATTTCAAATTGTAGTGTTATTACATAATGTTATTTCACATTGTAGTGTTATTACATAATGTTATTCCATCTTGTAGTGTTATTACATGTTATTTCATAGTGTAGTGTTATTACATAATGTTATTTCATATTGTAGTGTTATTACATAATGTTATTTCATAGTGTAGTATTACATGATGTTATTTCATCTTGTAGTGTTATTACATAATGTTATTTCATAGTGCAGTGTTATTACACAGTGTAGTGTTATTACATAATGTTATTTCATCTTGTAGTGTTATTACATAATGTTATTTCATAGTGTAGTGTTATTACATGTTATTTCATATTGTAGTGTTATTACATAATGTGATTTCATAGTGCAGTGTTATTACAGTGTTATTTCATAGTGTAGTGTTATTACATAATGTTATTTCATAGTGTAGTGTTATTACACAGTGCAGTGTTATTACAGTGTTATTTCATAGTGTAGTGTTATTACACAGTGCAGTGTTATTACACAGTGTTATTACACAGTGTAGTGTTATTACACAATGCAGTGCCACACACCTCGGCGTGTCCTCAGCAGGTGGTAGATGTCTGGACCGTAGCACTGCTGTGCAGCTCGTCTCTGAGCTCCTCCATCTCCACCTGAGGACACACTGAGCTCTGACCTCGTACCGACGCTACTGACCCTACTGACCCTCTGACCTACTGACCCTCTGACGCTACTGACCCTCTGACCTTCTGACCATACTGACCATACTGACCCTCTGACCATACTGACGCTACTGACCCTCTGACCATACTGACCCTACTGACGCTACTGACCATACTGACCCTCTGACCTTCTGACCCTCTGACCCTACTGACACTACTGACCCTCTGACCTTCTGACCCTACTGACCATACTGACCCTCTGACCCTACTGACGCTACTGACCTTCTGACCATACTGACCCTCTGACCTTCTGACCATACTGACCCTCTGACCTTCTGACCATACTGACCCTCTGACCATACTGACCCTACTGACGCTACTGACCCTCTGACCATACTGACCCTCTGACCATACTGACCCTCAGACCCTCTGACCATACTGACCCTCTGACCCTCCAGACCCTCTGACCCTCCAGCCCACAGGTCACCAGGACACTCAGGAATAAAAGTGTGATGAAGTGACAAGATGTCCTGTCAGGGTGGATCAGTCCCAGGAGGTCAGGGTGACTGTGGTGCCCGGGTGAGGAGTCTCTCACACGTAATGGAAATGTATTGGTATGAGAACAGATCAGGTGATCTGAATGGAGCAGCAGGTCACCTGGCTCCCGTCTGGCCCCGCCTCCTCCTCCCGCATCAGCCAATCGGTCTGCGAGCTCTTCCTGAAGCTGCTGCTGTTGTCTGGGAGGCAGCCTCCACAGTGCCTGACCCATCTGCACACACACACACACACACACACACACACACACACACACACACACACACACACACACACACACACACACACACACACACACACACACACACACACACACACACACACACACACACACACACACACACACACACACACACACACACAGGGATCAGTACATTGGGATGTATGACATTAGTTACTGCAGTAACTAGTAGCAGTAATCCGTCTCTGACTCCATCATGGTAAAACGACCTGCCAGTAAACTTAGAACTGTAAAGTATCAGACAGTGACTGCACATTCACTGCAAGATGGTGGTGAAGAGGAAGAACCAAGGTCTTCCTTCAGAGAGGACAGTCTTCTTTCAGGGAGGACGGACAGTCTTCCTTCAGGGAGGACAGTCTTCTTTCAGAGAGGACAGAGTCTTCTTTCAGAGAGGACGGATGGTCTTCTTTCAGGGAGGACAGACAGTCTTCTTTCAGAGAGGACAGTCTTCTTCCTTCAGGGAGGACAGTCTTCTTCCTTCAGGGAGGACAGTCTTCTTCCTTCAGGGAGGACAGTCTTCTTTCAGAGAGGACAGTCTTCTTTCAGAGAGGACAGACAGTCTTCTTTAAGGGAGGACGGACAGTCTTCTTTCAGGGAGGACGGACAGTCTTCTTTCAGGGAGGACAGAGTCTTCTTTCAATGAGGACAGTCTTCTTTCAGGGAGGACGGACAGTCTTCTTTCAGGGAGGACGGACAGTCTTCTTTCAAGGAGGACAGACAGTCTTCCTTCAGGGAGGACGGACAGTCTTCCTTCAGGGAGGACAGACAGTCTTCTTTCAGAGAGGACAGACAGTCTTCTTTCAGAGAGGACAGACAGTCTTCTTTCAGGGAGGACAGAGTCTTCTTTCAATGAGGACAGTCTTCTTTCAGGGAGGACAGAAAGTCTTCTTTCAGAGAGGACAGACAGTCTTCTTTCAGGGAGGACAGACAGTCTTCTTTCAGGGAGGACAGACAGTCTTCTTTCAATGAGGACAGTCTTCTTTCAGGGAGGACGGACAGTCTTCCTTCAGGGAGGACAGACAGTCTTCTTTCAGGGAGGACAGACGGTCTTCTTTCAGGGAGGACAGACAGTCTTCTTTCAATGAGGACAGTCTTCTTTCAGGGAGGACAGTCTTCTTTCAGGGAGGACAGACAGTCTTCTTTCAATGAGGACAGTCTTCCTTCAGGGAGGACAGACTAACCTGGTTGCATAAACCATGTCACTGTTGTAAACAACGCCTGAAGTTCCAGCAAGCACGTTACTGTGACCTGCAAGCCCCGCCTTCTCCGCGATACCATTGGCTCTGGGTGTGACGTCAGCGTTCATACTAGAAGCTCATTGGTTGAATCTGCCGTCTTTCGAACTTGTTGCCAGAGCTCATCGAGTTAGCTTAGCGTGCTAGTTGAAGTTGAAGACCGAGTTGTTGCGCTCGTGTGTTTCTTCAATGCGGGCGGAAGCTCGCAGCGACTGGCCGCAGTGACGCCCGGAGGCCCGGAGGCCCGGACGCCCGGAGGCCCAGACGCCCGGAGGCCCAGAGGCCGGGACTCTTCCCCGGGAGCAGCGGACCCACCTGACTGCAGCGACCACGGACGGCTGGAGACGGCTCCTCTGCTACCGGAGGAAAGGAGAGGCCGTGAAACCTCCGGGACAGCTCCTCACGAGGCTCCGGACAGCTGTCCCCAGGGCCCCGACGGGTGTCCTCAGTGTCTTCAGGTCCGGGCGGGTGTCCTCGGGGTCCACCCTGCAGTCCTCACTGCTCCCTCCTCTTCCGCCTGTCACTGAGCCCCGCTCCCGTCCGGCACCACACACATCCTGGGGTGTTGCTGCCCCCTGCTGGATGCAATCTGCACCAGCCGGAGACGCTTCAAGGCAACGTAAAAGTGGGATTCTGACGTCATCATGACACAAGACGTGATGACCGCGGCAGCCTGGGCCGTCGACGTAAAACACGTGTTTATATCTGTGGCGCCTACTCTTTATTACGTGTCTGTACGTCACGATGTCACTAAGCCCCGCCCCTAAACCGCATACGTCAACCCGAAATCGTAATTCAGAGAAAAACGTCATGATTATTCTGCATTTAATCCAAACAAGAATATTGTCAATGATTCTTAGATAAAAGTAGGAACGTTTGAGATTATAGCCTGAATATTAATTCTGAAAAAAAAAAAAAAAAATTCAAGGCATTTTTCAGGGAAAGTGTGTTTTCCTCTCCACAAGAAAATATCGAGTAGATATTAAAGTTTATTTTGAATTATTGTAGTATTCACTTTGAAATTAACAGTTTCACTTTCCAATATCATACAATATTACAGAAAATAATAAAGTGATGTACAATTGTATTACACAAAGAGGATTCCTTCATTATTTTCACATGAAATCCTGAACAAGGATTTCGCACGTTTCCTTTAATAAAGAAATAATGAAAAGATGCAATGTAAAAAAAATAAAGAAATCAGAGTGGCGAACGCATCGCGCATGTCGATGACGTCATCGCGTACTCACGTATATGAGCACGCGCGGTGAGGAGCCAATCAGAAGCCGTCCCGTTGTCTCCCCGCCACAAACGAAAGTTAGCATTAGCTCCTCCGCTAGCCGGGACCTCGAACACGTCGTCGTTGTTGTTGTGGAGGTTAAAGTGAAAGACTTCCCGTTAACGGCTCCGGTTCCCCGGTGTGTCCAGCATGCTGTCCGCGGGAGACGTCCAGGGGGGGCTGCGGGGCCTGGAGGCCCTGCTCCGGGGGATCCGGTACCCGGGGCCGGTGGACTACAGCGGGTAAGACCGGGGACAGTGGGGGGGACGGAGATACTGGGACATACAGGGACATACTGGGACATACAGCGACATACAGCGACATACTGGGACATGCTGGGACATACTGGGACATACTGGGACATACTGGGTCCCCAGACCTCCAGTTCTGGTTCTGGTCAGTCTGGGTCCCCAGACCTCCAGTTCAGTCTAGTGTCTTCATAAGGAATAACTTTATGTAAGATAAGCTCCTGGGGGTCAGAGGTCAGAGGTCAGAGGTCAGTGTAATAACCTCACAGGTTTTAACGTCCTGCTGTTCTGAGGCTTCAGTGTTTCTGCTGCACTACTGGATACTAGAGTACTCTGATTACTGACCACGACCATCTCATTCACTACTGGATACTAGAGTACTCTGATTACTGACCACGACCATCTCATTCACTACTGGATACTAGAGTACTCTGATTACTGACCACGACCATCTCATTCACTACTGGATACTAGAGTACTCTGATTACTGAACACGACCATCTCATTCACTACTGGATACTAGAGTACTCTGATTACTGACCACGACCATCTCATTCACTACTGGATACTAGAGTACTCTGATTACTGACCACGACCATCTCATTCACTACTGGATACTAGAGTACTCTGATTACTGAACACAACCATGACGGACTGCTGAGGCCAGTAGTCCTATACACACACACACACACACACACACACACACACACACACAGGTAGAAGGTGCGCCCCCTGCTGGGAGTAAAGAGCAGATGAGGAACTCTGCAGGTTGTTTTTCACTTTGTGGAACTTTTGTAATTATGTGATGCTTCCTCTCATTCTCATCTTCCTCTCATTCTCCTCTCCCTCTCATTCTCCTCTCCCTCTCATTCTCATCTTCCTCTCATTCTCCTCTCCCTCTCATTCTCCTCTCCCTCTCATTCTCATCTTCCTCTCATTCTCCTCTTCCTCTCATTCTCCTCTTCCTCTCATTCTCCTCTCCCTCTCATTCTCGTCTTCCTCTCATTCTCGTCTTCCTCTCGCCCTGGTCTTCCTCTCGCCCTGGTCTTCCTCTCATTCTCGTCTTCCTCTCGCCCTGGTCTTCCTCTCGCCCTGGTCTTCCTCTCGCCCTGGTCTTCCTCTCATTCTCGTCTTCCTCTCGCCCTGGTCTTCCTCTCGCCCTGGTCTTCCTCTCACCCTGGTCTTCCTCTCGCCCTGGTCTTCCTCTCGCCCTGGTCTTCCTCTCGCCCTGGTCTTCCTCTCGCCCTGGTCTTCCTCTCACCCTGGTCTTCCTCTCGCCCTGGTCTTCCTCTCACCCTGGTCTTCCTCTCGCCCTGATCTTCCTCTCACCCTGGTCTTCCTCTCGCCCTGATCTTCCTCACCCTGGTCTTCCTCTCGCCCTGGTCTTCCTCTCGCCCTGGTCTTCCTCTCGCCCTGGTCTTCCTCTCGCCCTGGTCTTCCTCGCGCCCTGGTCTTCCTCTCACCCTGGTCTTCCTCTCACCCTGGTCTTCCTCTCACCCTGGTCTTCCTCTCGCCCTACTCTTCCTCTCGCCCTACTCTTCCTCTCACCCTGGTCTTCCTCTCACCCTGGTCTTCCTCTCGCCCTGGTCTCCCTCTCACCCTGGTCTCCCTCTCACCCTGGTCTTCCTCTCATTCTCGTCTTCCTCTCACCCTGGTCTTCCTCTCACCCTGGTCTTCCTCTCGCCCTGGTCTTCCTCTCGCCTTCATCTTCCTCTCGCCCTGGTCTTCCTCTCGCCCTGGTCTTCCTCTCGCCCTGGTCTTCCTCTCGCCCTAGTCTTCCTCTCGCCCTGGTCTTCCTCACCCTGGTCTTCCTCTCGCCTTCATCTTCCTCTCACCCTGGTCTTCCTCTCGCCCTGGTCTTCCTCTCACCCTGGTCTTCCTCACCCTGGTCTTCCTCACCCTGGTGTCAGTCCCAGCATGTCTCTTGTGTCCCCCCAGGCTGTCCAGAGGAGACCCCTCCTCCTTCCTCCCCATCCTGAGCTTCACCTTCACCTCCTTCTCTCCGTTCTTCACGGAGCAGCTGATGGCGGCTGGCCTGGAGGTGACGGGGAAGACGGACCTCCGCTTCACCTCCGCCCTTTACAAGGTGCAGCAGGAAACACTTCTTCTCTGTTCAATGGCTGCCGGTTCAACTCCTGCTCCGCCCCTCAAGCTCTGTTTGTCAGAGACCCACCAGAACCTGTTTCTGCAGGACTCTTCATTCTCTGATTGGGCTGCCCAACCCGCAGGCCACGCCTCCATTACAGGTCACGCCCCTTCCCCACAGGCCACGCCCCCATCGCAGGTCACGCTCCGTCGCAGGTCACGCCCCTTCCCCACAGGCCACGCCCCCATCGCAGGTCACGCTCCTCACAGCAGACCATGCCCCCATTGCAAGTCACGCCCCTTCCCCACAGGTCACGCCCCTTCCCCGCAGGCCACGCCCCCTCACAGCAGCCACGCGTCTGTGAAGCAACGTTTTAACTCCTCCAGAGTTTTCAGAAACTTTCCTCTGAACTGTTTTGGTCCGAGCCGCCATGTTGGCCTGGTTTTCCCTGCAGGAGCTCTGAGTGATGCGTTCAGGTGCATCACGGAACTCCCCTACTGTGTGTGCAGGTCCTGCGGGGCGTGTTCCAGTACCGGCCCGTCCTCAGCCAGCAGCAGTTCCTCCAGTGGGGGTTCTCCCAGAGGAAGCTGTCTCTGCTGTGTGACGTCCTCCAGCTGGTCCTGCAGAGACACAAGCAGCTGAGCAAGGTACGGCGTCTGTCCACCGTCTGTCCACATCTGTCCACGTCCTGCCCAGCTGCCACACGTCTCCACCGTCCTGTTGTTGTGTCCTCCAGCCCAGATCCAGGGGACGGGTGTCCCACAGGGGGGGAGGAGCAGCTGCTGCAGAACATCCAGTAAGGAAGCTTCTCCACCACTCAGCCTCACTCTGCTGTCCTGGTTCTGTCCTGGTTCTGTCCTGGTTCTGTCCTGGTACCGTCCTGGTTCTGTCCTGGTTCTGTCCTGGTTCTGTCCTGGTTCTGTCCTGGTTCTGTCCTGGTTCTGTCCTGGTACCGTCCTGGTTCTGTCCTGGTTCTGTCCTGGTACCGTCCTGGTTCTGTCCTGGTTCTGTCCTGGTTCTGTCCTGGTACCGTCCTGGTTCTGTCCTGGTTCTGTCCTGGTTCTGTCCTGGTACCGTCCTGGTACCGTCCTGGTTCTGTCCTGGTTCTGTCCTGGTTCTGTCCTGGTACCGTCCTGGTACCGTCCTGGTTCTGTCCTGGTTCTGTCCTGGTACCGTCCTGGTACCGTCCTGGTTCTGTCCTGGTACCGTCCTGGTTCTGTCCTGGTTCTGTCCTGGTTCTGTCCTGGTACCGTCCTGGTTCTGTCCTGGTTCTGTCCTGGTTCTGTCCTGGTACCGTCCTGGTTCTGTCCTGGTACCGTCCTGGTTCTGTCCTGGTACCGTCCTGGTTCTGTCCTGGTACCGTCCTGGTACCGTCCTGGTTCTGTCCTGGTACCGTCCTGGTACCGTCCTGGTACCGTCCTGGTTCTGTCCTGGTTCTGTCCTGGTACCGTCCTGGTTCCGTCCTGGTTCTGTCCTGGTACCGTCCTGGTACTGTCCTGGTACCTGCTAGACCAGGGGTGGGCCATCCTGGTCCTGCAGGGCCGCAGTCCTGCAGGTTCTAGATGTTTCCTGCTCAAACACTCCAGTTCTCATGAGGTTCTGCAGGAAGCTGGACCAGGAGCCACTGATTGCTGTATTGATGTGAGGAGACGTCTAAAACCTGCAGGGCTGCGGCCCTGCAGGACCAGGACGGCCCACCCCTGGTCTAAAACCTGCAGGGCTGCGGTCTCCAGGACCAGGATGGCCCACCCCTGGTCTAGACCGGCGGTCCAGGCCAACTAAGACGAGTAGACCAGGTGATGACGGCGTTTTTAAAACAGGTGGAGGAACAGTGGAGCAGCGCCGGGCTGCAGGAGGTCTCTGGGTCCTGGTGTTTAGGGTGAACTGGTCCCCCTGCTAACTGGTGACCTCTGTCTTGGGCCTGGTGTTTAGGGTGAACTGGTCCCCCTGCTAACTGGTGACCTCTGTCTTGGTCCTGGTGTTTAGAGTGAACTGGTCCCCCTGCTAACTGGTGACCTCTGTCCTGGGCCTGGTGTTTAGGGTGAACTGGTCCCCCTGGTGACCTCTGTCCTGGGCCTGGTGTTTAGGGTGAACTGGTCCCCCTGCTAACTGGTGACCTCTGTCCTGGGCCTGGTGTTTAGGGTGAACTGGTCCCCCTGCTAACTGGTGACCTCTGTCCTGGGCCTGGTGTTTAGGGTGAACTGGTCCCCCTGCTAACTGGTGACCTCTGTCCTGGGCCTGGTGTTTAGGGTGAACTGGTCTCCCTGCTAACTGGTGACCTCTGTCCTGGGCCTGGTGTTTAGGGTGAACTGGTCTCCCTGCTAACTGGTGACCTCTGTCCTGGGCCTGGTGTTTAGGGTGAACTGGTCCCCCTGCTAACTGGTGACCTCTGTCCTGGGCCTGATGTTTAGGGTGAACTGGTCCCCCTGCTAACTGGTGACCTCTGTCCTGGGCCTGGTGTTTAGGGTGAACTGGTCCCCCTGCTAACTGGTGACCTCTGTCCTGGGCCTGGTGTTTAGGGTGAACTGGTCCCCCTGCTAACTGGTGACCTCTGTCCTGGGCCTGGTGTTTAGGGTGAACTGGTCTCCCTGCTAACTGGTGACCTCTGTCCTGGGCCTGGTGTTTAGGGTGAACTGGTCTCCCTGCTAACTGGTGACCTCTGTCCTGGGCCTGGTGTTTAGGGTGAACTGGTCCCCCTGCTAACTGGTGACCTCTGTCCTGGGCCTGGTGTTTAGGGTGAACTGGTCTCCCTGCTAACTGGTGACCTCTGTCCTGGGCCTGGTGTTTAGGGTGAACTGGTCCCCCTGCTAACTGGTGACCTCTGTCCTGGGCCTGGTGTTTAGGGTGAACTGGTCCCCCTGCTAACTGGTGACCTCTGTCTTGGTCCTGGTGTTTAGAGTGAACTGGTCCCCCTGCTAACTGGTGACCTCTGTCCTGGGCCTGGTGTTTAGGGTGAACTGGTCCCCCTGGTGACCTCTGTCCTGGGCCTGGTGTTTAGGGTGAACTGGTCCCCCTGCTAACTGGTGACCTCTGTCCTGGGCCTGGTGTTTAGGGTGAACTGGTCCCCCTGCTAACTGGTGACCTCTGTCCTGGGCCTGGTGTTTAGGGTGAACTGGTCCCCCTGCTAACTGGTGACCTCTGTCTTGGGCCTGGTGTTTAGGGTGAACTGGTCCCCCTGCTAACTGGTGACCTCTGTCCTGGGCCTGGTGTTTAGGGTGAACTGGTCCCCCTGCTAACTGGTGACCTCTGTCCTGGGCCTGGTGTTTAGAGTGAACTGGTCCCCCTGCTAACTGGTGACCTCTGTCCTGGGCCTGGTGTTTAGGGTGAACTGGTCCCCCTGCTAACTGGTGACCTCTGTCCTGGGCCTGGTGTTTAGGGTGAACTGGTCTCCCTGCTAACTGGTGACCTCTGTCCTGGGCCTGGTGTTTAGAGTGAACTGGTCCCCCTGCTAACTGGTGACCTCTGTCTTGGGCCTGGTGTTTAGGGTGAACTGGTCCCCCTGCTAACTGGTGACCTCTGTCCTGGGCCTGGTGTTTAGGGTGAACTGGTCTCCAGGCCTCTGGTCGTGTCTCACACAGAAACTCCTCCCACTTCCCTCACAAGCTCCTCCCACGCAGAAGCTCTTCTCTCCTCTGATTGGTCCGTTCCAGTGTTTTCATCTCCTCTTGAGAAGTGGACCTCTGAGCCACAAGTAAGAAACTGGTTCCTCTCAGGCTCTGATTGGCTGATACCCTCACCTGCTGACGCTTGTTTCTGCCCCTCAGGGGGGGGAGGGGGAGGGGGAGGACAGGCCGTCTGCGGTGGAGGACAGACCGTCTGCGGTGGAGGACAGACTGTCTGCGGTGGAGGACAGACCGTCTGCGGTGGAGGACAGACCGTCTGCGGTGGAGGACAGGCCGTCTGCGGTGGAGGACAGACTGTCTGCGGTGGAGGACAGACCGTCTGGTGTGGAGGATAGACCGTCTGGTGTGGAGGACAGACTGTCTGCGGTGGAGGACAGGCTGGACGTCCTGGTGTCCTGGTCCAGCAGGTTGAGTCTCCTGGAGACACGCCTGCAGGACCTGGAAAGAACCGGAGGCGAGAAGCTGGAGGTGGTCCGCGTCTCCAGAACCTCCTGGGAGAACCTGCTGGGAAGACTGGTTCTGCTGGAGACACACCTGGAGCTGGGCTGCAACCAGGTACTACTGGTACTACTGGTACCTCAGGTACTACTGGTCCCTCAGGTACTACAGGTACTACTGGTCCCTCAGGTACTACAGGTACTACTGGTCCCTCAGGTACTACTGGTACCTCAGGTACTACTGGTCCCTCAGGTACTACAGGTCCCTTGGGTACTACTGGTCCCTTGGGTACTACTGGTACCTCAGGTACTACTGGTCCCTCAGGTACTACAGGTACTACTGGTCCCTCAGGTACTACTGGTACTACAGGTCCCTCAGGTACTACAGGTACTACTGGTACTGCTGGTCCCTCAGGTACTACAGGTACTACTGGTCCCTCAGGTACTACAGGTACTACTGGTCCCTCAGGTACTACTGGTCCCTCAGGTACTACTGGTCCCTCAGGTACTGCTGGTCCCTCAGGTACTACTGGTCCCTCAGGTACTGCTGGTCCCTCAGGTACTACTGGTACTACAGGTCCCTCAGGTACTACAGGTACTACAGGTACTACTGATCCCTCAGGTACTACTGGTACTGCTGGTCCCTCAGGTACTACTGGTACTACAGGTCCCTCAGGTACTACAGGTACTACTGGTACTGCTGGTCCCTCAGGTACTACAGGTACTACTGGTCCCTCAGGTACTACTGGTCCCTCAGGTACTACTGGTCCCTCAGGTACTGCTGGTCCCTCAGGTACTACTGGTACTACAGGTCCCTCAGGTACTACAGGTACTACTGGTACTGCTGGTCCCTCAGGTACTACTGGTACTACTGGTCCCTCAGGTACTACAGGTACTACTGGTCCCTCAGGTACTACTGGTCCCTCAGGTACTGCTGGTCCCTCAGGTACTACTGGTCCCTCAGGTACTACAGGTACTACTGGTCCCTCAGGTACTACTGGTCCCTCAGGTACTACAGGTACTACTGGTCCCTCAGGTACTACTGGTCCCTCAGGTACTACTGGTCCCTCAGGTACTACAGGTACTACTGGTCCCTCAGGTACTACTGGTCCCTCAGGTACTACTGGTCCCTCAGGTACTACAGGTACTACTGGTCCCTTGGGTACTACTGGTACTACTGGTCCCTCAGGTACTACTGGTCCCTCAGGTACTACAGGTACTACTGGTCCCTTGGGTACTACTGGTACTACTGGTCCCTCAGGTACTACTGGTCCCTCAGGTACTACAGGTACCACACTCGCCGGCAGGTCGTCTGTACTTTCTCTCCAAACAGTGACGTAATAAGTTTAGTTGATTTTCTCGTTAAGTTTTCGTCCACAAATAAAACCTGAACCAGTAAAACCTGAACCAGTAAAACCTGAACCAGTAAAACCTGGACCAGTAAAACCTGGACCAGTAAAACCTGGACCAGTAAAACCTGAGCTCAGACTCACAGGCTCCTCCAGTCTGGGCCGGTGCCTCTGCAGGCCACCAGGTGGCGCTACTACAGTCCCCCATAGTGAACCTCAACCTCCGTGTCGCCAGGTTCTCACATTCTCACCACATCTGGAGTTTTGATCACAACATGGCTCATCTCAATCTTTTTTATGATGTCATGATGAGTCACGATGAGTCATGATGAGTCATGGTGTCATGATGAGTCATGATGAGTCATGATGAGTCACGATGAGTCACGATGAGTCACGAGGTGTCACGATGAGTCACGATGAGTCACGATGAGTCATGCTGCATTAGTCAGCATTGTGGATCAGTGCAGCCAATCATGACTCAGCTGTTTACCTCGACCTGGTTTCTACTTGGTTCTTTCATTTTTTTTTTTACTCCTTCTGATTTCAGGTAATTGTTTCACTTCCACAGCAACCCCCGTCCCCCTCGTCCCCCCCGTCCTCCTCGTCCCCCCCGTCCTCCTCGTCCCCCCCGTCCTCCTCGTCCCCCCCGTCCCCCTCGTCCCCCCCGTCCTCCTCCCTGAACGGTGCTTCAAAGGTGAGACCCTCTGGACTTACTAAGGTTCATTAATCAGATTGTCTCTGCTGAGACTTGTCCTCGTCCTGCTGGAATCTCACTTATTTCAGTCCACATTGTCTCCATTCTGTCTTCAGAGCTGTTTTCTTTCTGTCTGTCCAGGAGGACATCAAGGACAGCCTGGAGAGAATCACCAACATGTAAGCTCTGATTTATCTGCTGGGACACGTCCTGCTGTCCAACAAGCGTCTCCTTCTGTCCTCGGTTTGTCCTCAGACACTGGGACCTAGAGGAGCAGGACTGTCCTCAGACACTGGGACCTAGAGGAACAGGACTGTCCTCAGACACTGGGACTAAGAGGAGCAGGACTGTCCTCAGACACTGGGACCTAGAGGAACAGGACTGTCCTCAGACACTGGGACCTAGAGGAACAGGACTGTCCTCAGACACTGGGACCTAGAGGAGCAGGACTGTCCTCAGACACTGGGACCTAGAGGAACAGGACTGTCTTCAGACACTGGGACCTAGAGGAACAGGACTGTCCTCAGACACTGGGACTAAGAGGAACAGGACTGTCCTCAGACACTGGGACCTAGAGGAACAGGACTGTCCTCAGACACTGGGACCTAGAGGAACAGGACTGTCCTCAGACACTGGGACCTAGAGGAGCAGGACTGTCCTCAGACACTGGGACCTAGAGGAACAGGACTGTCTTCAGACACTGGGACCTAGAGGAACAGGACTGTCCTCAGACACTGGGACTAAGAGGAACAGGACTGTCCTCAGACACTGGGACCTAGAGGAACAGGACTGTCCTCAGACACTGGGACCTAGAGGAACAGGACTGTCCTCAGACACTGGGACCTAGAGGAACAGGACTGTCCTCAGACACTGGGACCTAGAGGAACAGGACTGTCCTCAGACACTGGGACCTAGAGGAACAGGACTGTCCTCAGACACTGGGACTAAGAGGAACAGGACTGTCCTCAGACACTGGGACCTAGAGGAGCAGGACTGTCCTCAGACACTGGGACTTAGAGGAGCAGGACTGTCCTCAGACACTGGGACTTAGAGGAGCAGGACTGTCCTCAGACACTGGGACCTAGAGGAACAGGACTGTCCTCAGACACTGGGACTAAGAGGAGCAGGACTGTCCTCAGACACTGGGACTAAGAGGAGCAGGACTGTCCTCAGACACTGGGACCTAGAGGAACAGGACTGTCCTCAGACACTGGGACTTAGAGGAGCAGGACTGTCCTCAGACACTGGGACTAAGAGGAGCAGGACTGTCCTCAGACACTGGGACCTAGAGGAACAGGACTGTCCTCAGACACTGGGACTAAGAGGAACAGGACTGTCCTCAGACACTGGGACCTAGAGGAGCAGGACTGTCCTCAGACACTGGGACCTAGAGGAGCAGGACTGTCCTCAGACACTGGGACCTAGAGGAACAGGACTGTCCTCAGACACTGGGACCTAGAGGAACAGGACTGTCCTCAGACACTGGGACCTAGAGGAACAGGACTGTTCTCAAACACTGGGACTTAGAGGAACAGGACTGTTCTCAAACACTGGGACCTAGAGGAACAGGACTGTCCTCAGACACTGGGACCTAGAGGAACAGGACTGTCCTCAGACACTGGGACTAAGAGGAACAGGACTGTCCTCAGACACTGGGACTTAGAGGAGCAGGACTGTCCTCAGACACTGGGACCTAGAGGAACAGGACTGTCCTCAGACACTGGGACTAAGAGGAACAGGACTGTCCTCAGACACTGGGACCTAGAGGAACAGGACTGTCCTCAGACACTGGGACCTAGAGGAGCAGGACTGTCCTCAGACACTGGGACCTAGAGGAACAGGACTGTCCTCAGACACTGGGACTAAGAGGAACAGGACTGTCCTCAGACACTGGGACCTAGAGGAACAGGACTGTCCTCAGACACTGGGACCTAGAGGAACAGGACTGTCCTCAAACACTGGGACTTAGAGGAACAGGACTGTTCTCAAACACTGGGACCTAGAGGAACAGGACTGTCCTCAGACACTGGGACCTAGAGGAACAGGACTGTCCTCAGACACTGGGACTAAGAGGAACAGGACTGTCCTCAGACACTGGGACTTAGAGGAGCAGGACTGTCCTCAGACACTGGGACCTAGAGGAACAGGACTGTCCTCAGACACTGGGACTAAGAGGAACAGGACTGTCCTCAGACACTGGGACCTAGAGGAACAGGACTGTCCTCAGACACTGGGACCTAGAGGAGCAGGACTGTCCTCAGACACTGGGACCTAGAGGAACAGGACTGTCCTCAGACACTGGGACTAAGAGGAACAGGACTGTCCTCAGACACTGGGACCAAGAGGAACAGGACTGTCCTCAGACACTGGGACCTAGAGGAACAGGACTGTCCTCAGACACTGGGACCTAGAGGAACAGGACTGTCCTCAGACACTGGGACCTAGAGGAACAGGACTGTCCTCAGACACTGGGACCTAGAGGAACAGGACTGTCCTCAGACACTGGGACCTAGAGGAACAGGACTGTCCTCAGACACTGGGACCTAGAGGAACAGGACTGTCCTCAGACACTGGGACCTAGAGGAACAGGACTGTCCTCAGACACTGGGACCTAGAGGAGCAGGACTGTCCTCAGACACTGGGACCTAGAGGAACAGGACTGTCCTCAGACACTGGGACTAAGAGGAACAGGACTGTCCTCAGACACTGGGACCTAGAGGAACAGGACTGTCCTCAGACACTGGGACCTAGAGGAACAGGACTGTTCTCAAACACTGGGACTTAGAGGAACAGGACTGTTCTCAAACACTGGGACCTAGAGGAACAGGACTGTCCTCAGACACTGGGACCTAGAGGAACAGGACTGTCCTCAGACACTGGGACTAAGAGGAACAGGACTGTCCTCAGACACTGGGACCTAGAGGAACAGGACTGTCCTCAGACACTGGGACCTAGAGGAACAGGACTGTCCTCAAACACTGGGACTTAGAGGAACAGGACTGTTCTCAAACACTGGGACCTAGAGGAACAGGACTGTCCTCAGACACTGGGACCTAGAGGAACAGGACTGTCCTCAGACACTGGGACTAAGAGGAACAGGACTGTCCTCAGACACTGGGACTTAGAGGAGCAGGACTGTCCTCAGACACTGGGACCTAGAGGAACAGGACTGTCCTCAGACACTGGGACCTAGAGGAACAGGACTGTCCTCAGACACTGGGACCTAGAGGAGCAGGACTGTCCTCAGACACTGGGACCTAGAGGAACAGGACTGTCCTCAGACACTGGGACTAAGAGGAACAGGACTGTCCTCAGACACTGGGACTAAGAGGAACAGGACTGTCCTCAGACACTGGGACCTAGAGGAACAGGACTGTCCTCAGACACTGGGACCTAGAGGAACAGGACTGTCCTCAGACACTGGGACTTAAGAAAGGCAGATGAAACGTGTCCTTGTTACATGTTTGGACATTTTTATGTCCCCAAGTGTCTTTTTGCTGTGGACAAATGAACAGTTTGTAGTGAAAGACTCGTCTGACGACGTCCAAACGTAACTTTTCCTCCAACACCAGAGGGGGTTTGATGTTAGCTTAGCATTAGCTTAGCATTAGCTGCTTCTTACCGTTCCTGGTCTCAAGTTCAGGAGTTTCATGGTTTTGTGTTTCAGGCTGAAGACCACGTCCGGTCTGCTGAAGACCAGCGGCTCCTGCGGGCCGGGAATTCAACCAGCAACCCTTCATGAATCTTCTGGAGACGATTGAGAAGAAACTCTTCAAAGCCTCTTCTGCACTTTGTTCACCGTCCTGGAATGTTTCTCTTTGTTTTCTATCGGCTGCAGATTTGTTAAAAACTTCTTCTTCACCTGTTTTTGTTCTTTGATTGTTTTTACAGATCAATTAAACTGCAAATCAACCGGATTGTCTTTGATTCTTAATTTCCCCGCGACTCAACAGTGACAGAGGAGGAAACATTTATCACAACATTCTGTGCAGGAGAGGAAATATACCTTACATGTGATTAAAACATGTGCTGATGTGTTTCAAAGGTTTTGAGGCAGATGATTTGAAGATGAGCTGAAAGACTTTCAGAGACGAGGAGTTTTAAATTAAATGAAAACTGAGGATCAAAGTGACAAACAGGTAAATAAAGGTCTTTGATCAGTGGCTCCTCAGACTTCAACCAATAATCACAGTTCAAATATTTCCTACAAGATAAATGTGATGAAATGTTCATCTGAGACAAGTTTCCAGAAAAATATTTCAAACCATTGGAGGTTTTTGGTAAGTAATAGATTACTTGTTTGAAATACCTGCTCAGTACCTAGCATGAACATGACGTCAGAGTCAAACACTGTAACATTGAACCTTTAATTCCGTCAACAAAACGTCC
>NC_137652.1:530968-585968 GCF_963422515.1 Blennius ocellaris | reverse complement strand
ACACAAAGCAAAGCTACAAAACACAAAGAAACGCTACAAAACACAAAGCAACGCTACAAAACACAAAGAAACGCTACAAAACACAAAGAAACGCTACAAAACACAAAGCAACGCTACAAAACACAAAGAAACGCTACAAAACACAAAGCAACGCTGCAAAACACAAAGAAACGCTACAAAACACAAAGCAACGCTACAAAACACAAAGCAACGCTACAAAACACAAAGAAACGCTACAAAACACAAAGCAACGCTACAAAACACAAAGCAACGCTACAAAACACAAAGAAACGCTACAAAACACAAAGCAACGCTACAAAACACAAAGAAACGCTACAAAACACAAACAAACGCTACAAAACACAAAGAAACGCTACAAAACACAAAGAAACGCTACAAAACACAAAGAAACGCTACAAAACACAAAGCAACGCTACAAAACACAAAGAAACGCTACAAAACACAAAGCAACGCTGCAAAACACAAAGAAACGCTACAAAACACAAAGCAACGCTACAAAACACAAAGCAACGCTACAAAACACAAAGAAACGCTACAAAACACAAAGCAACGCTACAAAACACAAAGCAACGCTACAAAACACAAAGAAACGCTACAAAACACAAAGCAACGCTACAAAACACAAAGAAACGCTACAAAACACAAAGCAACGCTACAAAACACAAAGAAACGCTACAAAACACAAAGAAACGCTACAAAACACAAAGAAACGCTACAAAAAACAAAGAAACGCTACAAAACAAAGCAACGCTACAAAACAAAGAAACGCTACAAAACACAAAGCAACGCTACAAAACACAAACAAACGCTACAAAACACAAAGCAACGCTGCAAAACACAAAGCAACGCTACAAAACACAAAGCAACGCTACAAAACACAAAGAAACGCTACAAAACACAAAGAAACGCTACAAAACACAAAGAAACGCTACAAAACACAAAGAAACGCTACAAAACACAAAGCAACGCTACAAAACACAAACAAACGCTACAAAACACAAAGAAACGCTACAAAACACAAAGAAACGCTACAAAACACAAAGCAAAGCTACAAAACACAAAGCAACGCTACAAAACACAAAGAAACGCTACAAAACACAAAGAAACGCTACAAAACACAAAGCAACGCTACAAAACACAAAGCAACGCTACAAAACACAAAGCAACGCTACAAAACACAAACAAACGCTACAAAACACAAACAAACGCTACAAAACACAAAGCAACGCTACAAAACACAAAGCAACGCTGCAAAACACAAAGCAACGCTACAAAACACAAACAAACGCTACAAAACACAAACAAACGCTACAAAACACAAAGAAACGCTACAAAACACAAAGCAACGCTACAAAACACAAACAAACGCTACAAAACACAAAGCAACGCTACAAAACACAAACAAACGCTACAAAACACAAAGAAACGCTACAAAACACAAAGAAACGCTACAAAACACAAACAAACGCTACAAAACACAAACAAACGCTACAAAACACAAAGCAACGCTACAAAACACAAAGAAACGCTACAAAACACAAAGAAACGCTACAAAACACAAAGCAACGCTACAAAACACAAAGCAACGCTACAAAACACAAAGAAACGCTACAAAACACAAAGCAACGCTACAAAACACAAAGCAACGCTACAAAACACAAACAAACGTGACAAAACACAAACAAACGCTACAAAACACAAAGCAACGCTACAAAACACAAAGCAAAGCTACAAAACACAACGAAACGCTACAAAACACAAAGCAACGCTACAAAACACAAAGAAACGCTACAAAACACAAAGAAACGCTACAAAACACAAAGAAACGCTACAAAACACAAAGCAACGCTACAAAACACAAAGAAACGCTACAAAACACAAAGCAACGCTACAAAACACAAAGAAACGCTACAAAACACAAAGCAACGCTACAAAACACAAAGAAACGCTACAAAACACAAAGCAACGCTACAAAACACAAAGAAACGCTACAAAACACAAAGAAACGCTACAAAACACAAAGAAACGCTACAAAACACAAAGCAACGCTGCAAAACACAAAGAAACGCTACAAAACACAAAGCAACGCTACAAAACACAAAGAAACGCTACAAAACACAAAGCAACGCTACAAAACACAAAGAAACGCTACAAAACACAAAGCAACGCTACAAAACACAAAGAAACGCTACAAAACACAAAGCAACGCTACAAAACACAAAGAAACGCTACAAAACACAAAGCAACGCTACAAAACACAAACAAACGCTACAAAACACAAAGCAACGCTACAAAACACAAAGAAACGCTACAAAACACAAAGAAACGCTACAAAACACAAAGAAACGCTACAAAACACAAAGAAACGTTACAAAACACAAAGAAACGCTACAAAACACAAAGCAACGCTACAAAACACAAACAAACGCTACAAAACACAAAGCAACGCTACAAAACACAAAGAAACGCTACAAAACACAAAGCAACGCTGCAAAACACAAAGCAACGCTACAAAACACAAAGCAACGCTACAAAACACAAAGCAACGCTACAAAACACAAAGAAACGCTACAAAACACAAAGCAACGCTACAAAACACAAAGCAACGCTACAAAACACAAAGAAACGCTACAAAACACAAAGCAACGCTACAAAACACAAAGAAACGCTACAAAACACAAAGCAACGCTACAAAACACAAAGAAACGCTACAAAACACAAAGAAACGCTACAAAAAACAAAGAAACGCTACAAAACACAAAGCAACGCTACAAAACAAAGAAACGCTACAAAACACAAAGCAACGCTACAAAACACAAACAAACGCTACAAAACACAAAGCAACGCTGCAAAACACAAAGCAACGCTACAAAACACAAAGCAACGCTACAAAACACAAAGAAACGCTACAAAACACAAAGAAACGCTACAAAACACAAAGAAACGCTACAAAACACAAAGCAACGCTACAAAACACAAACAAACGCTACAAAACACAAAGAAACGCTACAAAACACAAAGCAACGCTACAAAACACAAAGAAACGCTACAAAACACAAAGAAACGCTACAAAACACAAAGCAACGCTACAAAACACAAAGCAACGCTACAAAACACAAAGCAACGCTACAAAACACAAACAAACGCTACAAAACACAAACAAACGCTACAAAACACAAAGCAACGCTACAAAACACAAAGCAACGCTGCAAAACACAAAGCAACGCTACAAAACACAAACAAACGCTACAAAACACAAACAAACGCTACAAAACACAAAGAAACGCTACAAAACACAAAGCAACGCTACAAAACACAAACAAACGCTACAAAACACAAAGCAACGCTACAAAACACAAACAAACGCTACAAAACACAAAGAAACGCTACAAAACACAAAGAAACGCTACAAAACACAAACAAACGCTACAAAACACAAACAAACGCTACAAAACACAAAGCAACGCTACAAAACACAAAGAAACGCTACAAAACACAAAGAAACGCTACAAAACACAAAGCAACGCTACAAAACACAAAGCAACGCTACAAAACACAAAGAAACGCTACAAAACACAAAGCAACGCTACAAAACACAAAGCAACGCTACAAAACACAAACAAACGTGACAAAACACAAACAAACGCTACAAAACACAAAGCAACGCTACAAAACACAAAGCAAAGCTACAAAACACAACGAAACGCTACAAAACACAAAGCAACGCTACAAAACACAAAGAAACGCTACAAAACACAAAGAAACGCTACAAAACACAAAGAAACGCTACAAAACACAAAGCAACGCTACAAAACACAAAGAAACGCTACAAAACACAAAGCAACGCTACAAAACACAAAGAAACGCTACAAAACACAAAGCAAAGCTACAAAACACAAAGCAACGCTACAAAACACAAAGAAACGCTACAAAACACAAAGCAACGCTACAAAACACAAAGAAACGCTACAAAACACAAAGCAACGCTACAAAACACAAACAAACGCTACAAAACACAAAGCAAAGCTACAAAACACAACGAAACGCTACAAAACACAAAGCAACGCTACAAAACACAAAGAAACGCTACAAAACACAAAGAAACGCTACAAAACACAAAGCAACGCTACAAAACACAAAGAAACGCTACAAAACACAAAGCAACGCTACAAAACACAAAGAAACGCTACAAAACACAAAGAAACGCTACAAAACACAAAGCAACGCTACAAAACACAAAGAAACGCTACAAAACACAAAGCAACGCTACAAAACACAAAGAAACGCTACAAAACACAAAGCAACGCTACAAAACACAAACAAACGCTACAAAACACAAAGCAACGCTACAAAACACAAAGAAACGCTACAAAACACAAAGAAACGCTACAAAACACAAAGAAACGCTACAAAACACAAAGAAACGTTACAAAACACAAAGAAACGCTACAAAACACAAAGCAACGCTACAAAACACAAACAAACGCTACAAAACACAAAGCAACGCTACAAAACACAAAGAAACGCTACAAAACACAAAGCAACGCTGCAAAACACAAAGCAACGCTACAAAACACAAAGCAACGCTACAAAACACAAAGCAACGCTACAAAACACAAAGAAACGCTACAAAACACAAAGCAACGCTACAAAACACAAAGAAACGCTACAAAACACAAAGCAACGCTACAAAACACAAAGAAACGCTACAAAACACAAAGAAACGCTACAAAACACAAAGCAACGCTACAAAACACAAAGAAACGCTACAAAACACAAACAAACGCGACAAAACACAAAGCAACGCTACAAAACACAAAGCAACGCTACAAAACACAAAGCAACGCTACAAAACACAAAGCAACGCTACAAAACACAAAGCAACGCTACAAAACACAAAGAAACGCTACAAAACACAAAGAAACGCTACAAAACACAAACAAACGCGACAAAACACAAAGCAACGCTACAAAACACAAAGCAACGCTACAAAACACAAAGAAACGCTACAAAACACAAACAAACGCGACAAAACACAAAGCAACGCTACAAAACACAAAGCAACGCTACAAAACACAAAGCAACGCTACAAAACACAAAGCAACGCTACAAAACACAAAGCAACGCTACAAAACACAAAGCAACGCTACAAAACACAAAGAAACGCTACAAAACACAAAGCAACGCTACAAAACACAAAGAAACGCTACAAAACACAAAGAAACGCTACAAAACACAAACAAACGCGACAAAACACAAAGCAACGCTACAAAACACAAAGCAACGCTACAAAACACAAAGCAACGCTACAAAACACAAAGCAACGCTACAAAACACAAAGCAACGCTACAAAACACAAAGAAACGCTACAAAACACAAAGCAACGCTACAAAACACAAAGAAACGCTACAAAACACAAAGAAACGCTACAAAAAACAAAGAAACGCTACAAAACAAAGCAACGCTACAAAACAAAGAAACGCTACAAAACACAAAGCAACGCTACAAAACACAAACAAACGCTACAAAACACAAAGCAACGCTGCAAAACACAAAGCAACGCTACAAAACACAAAGCAACGCTACAAAACACAAAGAAACGCTACAAAACACAAAGAAACGCTACAAAACACAAAGCAACGCTACAAAACACAAAGCAACGCTACAAAACACAAAGCAACGCTACAAAACACAAACAAACGCTACAAAACACAAACAAACGCTACAAAACACAAAGCAACGCTACAAAACACAAAGCAACGCTGCAAAACACAAAGCAACGCTACAAAACACAAACAAACGCTACAAAACACAAACAAACGCTACAAAACACAAAGAAACGCTACAAAACACAAAGCAACGCTACAAAACACAAACAAACGCTACAAAACACAAAGCAACGCTACAAAACACAAACAAACGCTACAAAACACAAAGAAACGCTACAAAACACAAAGAAACGCTACAAAACACAAACAAACGCTACAAAACACAAACAAACGCTACAAAACACAAAGCAACGCTACAAAACACAAAGAAACGCTACAAAACACAAAGAAACGCTACAAAACACAAAGCAACGCTACAAAACACAAAGCAACGCTACAAAACACAAAGAAACGCTACAAAACACAAAGCAACGCTACAAAACACAAAGCAACGCTACAAAACACAAACAAACGTGACAAAACACAAACAAACGCTACAAAACACAAAGCAACGCTACAAAACACAAAGCAAAGCTACAAAACACAAAGAAACGCTACAAAACACAAAGAAACGCTACAAAACACAAAGAAACGCTACAAAACACAAAGCAACGCTACAAAACACAAAGCAAAGCTACAAAACACAAAGAAACGCTACAAAACACAAAGCAACGCTACAAAACACAAAGAAACGCTACAAAACACAAAGAAACGCTACAAAACACAAAGCAACGCTACAAAACACAAAGAAACGCTACAAAACACAAAGCAACGCTGCAAAACACAAAGAAACGCTACAAAACACAAAGCAACGCTACAAAACACAAAGCAACGCTACAAAACACAAAGAAACGCTACAAAACACAAAGCAACGCTACAAAACACAAAGCAACGCTACAAAACACAAAGAAACGCTACAAAACACAAAGCAACGCTACAAAACACAAAGAAACGCTACAAAACACAAACAAACGCTACAAAACACAAAGAAACGCTACAAAACACAAAGAAACGCTACAAAACACAAAGAAACGCTACAAAACACAAAGCAACGCTACAAAACACAAAGAAACGCTACAAAACACAAAGCAACGCTGCAAAACACAAAGAAACGCTACAAAACACAAAGCAACGCTACAAAACACAAAGCAACGCTACAAAACACAAAGAAACGCTACAAAACACAAAGCAACGCTACAAAACACAAAGCAACGCTACAAAACACAAAGAAACGCTACAAAACACAAAGCAACGCTACAAAACACAAAGAAACGCTACAAAACACAAAGCAACGCTACAAAACACAAAGAAACGCTACAAAACACAAAGAAACGCTACAAAACACAAAGAAACGCTACAAAAAACAAAGAAACGCTACAAAACAAAGCAACGCTACAAAACAAAGAAACGCTACAAAACACAAAGCAACGCTACAAAACACAAACAAACGCTACAAAACACAAAGCAACGCTGCAAAACACAAAGCAACGCTACAAAACACAAAGCAACGCTACAAAACACAAAGAAACGCTACAAAACACAAAGAAACGCTACAAAACACAAAGAAACGCTACAAAACACAAAGAAACGCTACAAAACACAAAGCAACGCTACAAAACACAAACAAACGCTACAAAACACAAAGAAACGCTACAAAACACAAAGAAACGCTACAAAACACAAAGCAAAGCTACAAAACACAAAGCAACGCTACAAAACACAAAGAAACGCTACAAAACACAAAGAAACGCTACAAAACACAAAGCAACGCTACAAAACACAAAGCAACGCTACAAAACACAAAGCAACGCTACAAAACACAAACAAACGCTACAAAACACAAACAAACGCTACAAAACACAAAGCAACGCTACAAAACACAAAGCAACGCTGCAAAACACAAAGCAACGCTACAAAACACAAACAAACGCTACAAAACACAAACAAACGCTACAAAACACAAAGAAACGCTACAAAACACAAAGCAACGCTACAAAACACAAACAAACGCTACAAAACACAAAGCAACGCTACAAAACACAAACAAACGCTACAAAACACAAAGAAACGCTACAAAACACAAAGAAACGCTACAAAACACAAACAAACGCTACAAAACACAAACAAACGCTACAAAACACAAAGCAACGCTACAAAACACAAAGAAACGCTACAAAACACAAAGAAACGCTACAAAACACAAAGCAACGCTACAAAACACAAAGCAACGCTACAAAACACAAAGAAACGCTACAAAACACAAAGCAACGCTACAAAACACAAAGCAACGCTACAAAACACAAACAAACGTGACAAAACACAAACAAACGCTACAAAACACAAAGCAACGCTACAAAACACAAAGCAAAGCTACAAAACACAACGAAACGCTACAAAACACAAAGCAACGCTACAAAACACAAAGAAACGCTACAAAACACAAAGAAACGCTACAAAACACAAAGAAACGCTACAAAACACAAAGCAACGCTACAAAACACAAAGAAACGCTACAAAACACAAAGCAACGCTACAAAACACAAAGAAACGCTACAAAACACAAAGCAACGCTACAAAACACAAAGAAACGCTACAAAACACAAAGCAACGCTACAAAACACAAAGAAACGCTACAAAACACAAAGAAACGCTACAAAACACAAAGAAACGCTACAAAACACAAAGCAACGCTGCAAAACACAAAGAAACGCTACAAAACACAAAGCAACGCTACAAAACACAAAGAAACGCTACAAAACACAAAGCAACGCTACAAAACACAAAGAAACGCTACAAAACACAAAGCAACGCTACAAAACACAAAGAAACGCTACAAAACACAAAGCAACGCTACAAAACACAAAGAAACGCTACAAAACACAAAGCAACGCTACAAAACACAAACAAACGCTACAAAACACAAAGCAACGCTACAAAACACAAAGAAACGCTACAAAACACAAAGAAACGCTACAAAACACAAAGAAACGCTACAAAACACAAAGAAACGTTACAAAACACAAAGAAACGCTACAAAACACAAAGCAACGCTACAAAACACAAACAAACGCTACAAAACACAAAGCAACGCTACAAAACACAAAGAAACGCTACAAAACACAAAGCAACGCTGCAAAACACAAAGCAACGCTACAAAACACAAAGCAACGCTACAAAACACAAAGCAACGCTACAAAACACAAAGAAACGCTACAAAACACAAAGCAACGCTACAAAACACAAAGCAACGCTACAAAACACAAAGAAACGCTACAAAACACAAAGCAACGCTACAAAACACAAAGAAACGCTACAAAACACAAAGCAACGCTACAAAACACAAAGAAACGCTACAAAACACAAAGAAACGCTACAAAAAACAAAGAAACGCTACAAAACACAAAGCAACGCTACAAAACAAAGAAACGCTACAAAACACAAAGCAACGCTACAAAACACAAACAAACGCTACAAAACACAAAGCAACGCTGCAAAACACAAAGCAACGCTACAAAACACAAAGCAACGCTACAAAACACAAAGAAACGCTACAAAACACAAAGAAACGCTACAAAACACAAAGAAACGCTACAAAACACAAAGCAACGCTACAAAACACAAACAAACGCTACAAAACACAAAGAAACGCTACAAAACACAAAGCAACGCTACAAAACACAAAGAAACGCTACAAAACACAAAGAAACGCTACAAAACACAAAGCAACGCTACAAAACACAAAGCAACGCTACAAAACACAAAGCAACGCTACAAAACACAAACAAACGCTACAAAACACAAACAAACGCTACAAAACACAAAGCAACGCTACAAAACACAAAGCAACGCTGCAAAACACAAAGCAACGCTACAAAACACAAACAAACGCTACAAAACACAAACAAACGCTACAAAACACAAAGAAACGCTACAAAACACAAAGCAACGCTACAAAACACAAACAAACGCTACAAAACACAAAGCAACGCTACAAAACACAAACAAACGCTACAAAACACAAAGAAACGCTACAAAACACAAAGAAACGCTACAAAACACAAACAAACGCTACAAAACACAAACAAACGCTACAAAACACAAAGCAACGCTACAAAACACAAAGAAACGCTACAAAACACAAAGAAACGCTACAAAACACAAAGCAACGCTACAAAACACAAAGCAACGCTACAAAACACAAAGAAACGCTACAAAACACAAAGCAACGCTACAAAACACAAAGCAACGCTACAAAACACAAACAAACGTGACAAAACACAAACAAACGCTACAAAACACAAAGCAACGCTACAAAACACAAAGCAAAGCTACAAAACACAACGAAACGCTACAAAACACAAAGCAACGCTACAAAACACAAAGAAACGCTACAAAACACAAAGAAACGCTACAAAACACAAAGAAACGCTACAAAACACAAAGCAACGCTACAAAACACAAAGAAACGCTACAAAACACAAAGCAACGCTACAAAACACAAAGAAACGCTACAAAACACAAAGCAAAGCTACAAAACACAAAGCAACGCTACAAAACACAAAGAAACGCTACAAAACACAAAGCAACGCTACAAAACACAAAGAAACGCTACAAAACACAAAGCAACGCTACAAAACACAAACAAACGCTACAAAACACAAAGCAAAGCTACAAAACACAACGAAACGCTACAAAACACAAAGCAACGCTACAAAACACAAAGAAACGCTACAAAACACAAAGCAACGCTACAAAACACAAAGAAACGCTACAAAACACAAAGAAACGCTACAAAACACAAAGCAACGCTACAAAACACAAAGAAACGCTACAAAACACAAAGCAACGCTACAAAACACAAAGAAACGCTACAAAACACAAAGCAACGCTACAAAACACAAACAAACGCTACAAAACACAAAGCAACGCTACAAAACACAAAGAAACGCTACAAAACACAAAGAAACGCTACAAAACACAAAGAAACGCTACAAAACACAAAGAAACGTTACAAAACACAAAGAAACGCTACAAAACACAAAGCAACGCTACAAAACACAAACAAACGCTACAAAACACAAAGCAACGCTACAAAACACAAAGAAACGCTACAAAACACAAAGCAACGCTGCAAAACACAAAGCAACGCTACAAAACACAAAGCAACGCTACAAAACACAAAGCAACGCTACAAAACACAAAGAAACGCTACAAAACACAAAGCAACGCTACAAAACACAAAGAAACGCTACAAAACACAAAGCAACGCTACAAAACACAAAGCAACGCTACAAAACACAAACAAACGTGACAAAACACAAACAAACGTGACAAAACACAAAGCAACGCTACAAAACACAAAGAAACGCTACAAAACACAAAGAAACGCTACAAAACACAAAGAAACGCTACAAAAAACAAAGAAACGCTACAAAACACAAAGCAACGCTACAAAACAAAGAAACGCTACAAAACACAAAGCAACGCTACAAAACACAAACAAACGCTACAAAACACAAAGCAACGCTGCAAAACACAAAGCAACGCTACAAAACACAAAGCAACGCTACAAAACACAAAGAAACGCTACAAAACACAAAGAAACGCTACAAAACACAAAGAAACGCTACAAAACACAAAGAAACGCTACAAAACACAAAGCAACGCTACAAAACACAAACAAACGCTACAAAACACAAAGAAACGCTACAAAACACAAAGCAACGCTACAAAACACAAAGAAACGCTACAAAACACAAAGAAACGCTACAAAACACAAAGCAACGCTACAAAACACAAAGCAACGCTACAAAACACAAAGCAACGCTACAAAACACAAAGCAACGCTACAAAACACAAAGAAACGCTACAAAACACAAAGCAACGCTACAAAACACAAAGAAACGCTACAAAACACAAAGAAACGCTACAAAACACAAAGAAACGCTACAAAAAACAAAGAAACGCTACAAAACACAAAGCAACGCTACAAAACACAAAGAAACGCTACAAAACACAAAGAAACGCTACAAAACACAAAGCAACGCTACAAAACACAAAGCAACGCTACAAAACACAAAGAAACGCTACAAAACACAAAGCAACGCTACAAAACACAAAGAAACGCTACAAAACACAAAGCAACGCTACAAAACACAAAGAAACGCTACAAAACACAAAGAAACGCTACAAAACACAAAGAAACGCTACAAAAAACAAAGAAACGCTACAAAACACAAAGCAACGCTACAAAACAAAGAAACGCTACAAAACACAAAGCAACGCTACAAAACACAAACAAACGCTACAAAACACAAAGCAACGCTGCAAAACACAAAGCAACGCTACAAAACACAAAGCAACGCTACAAAACACAAAGAAACGCTACAAAACACAAAGAAACGCTACAAAACACAAAGAAACGCTACAAAACACAAAGAAACGCTACAAAACACAAAGCAACGCTACAAAACACAAACAAACGCTACAAAACACAAAGAAACGCTACAAAACACAAAGCAACGCTACAAAACACAAAGAAACGCTACAAAACACAAAGAAACGCTACAAAACACAAAGCAACGCTACAAAACACAAAGCAACGCTACAAAACACAAAGCAACGCTACAAAACACAAACAAACGCTACAAAACACAAACAAACGCTACAAAACACAAAGCAACGCTACAAAACACAAAGCAACGCTGCAAAACACAAAGCAACGCTACAAAACACAAACAAACGCTACAAAACACAAACAAACGCTACAAAACACAAAGAAACGCTACAAAACACAAAGCAACGCTACAAAACACAAACAAACGCTACAAAACACAAAGCAACGCTACAAAACACAAACAAACGCTACAAAACACAAAGAAACGCTACAAAACACAAAGAAACGCTACAAAACACAAACAAACGCTACAAAACACAAACAAACGCTACAAAACACAAAGCAACGCTACAAAACACAAAGAAACGCTACAAAACACAAAGAAACGCTACAAAACACAAAGCAACGCTACAAAACACAAAGCAACGCTACAAAACACAAAGAAACGCTACAAAACACAAAGCAACGCTACAAAACACAAAGCAACGCTACAAAACACAAACAAACGTGACAAAACACAAACAAACGCTACAAAACACAAAGCAACGCTACAAAACACAAAGCAAAGCTACAAAACACAACGAAACGCTACAAAACACAAAGCAACGCTACAAAACACAAAGAAACGCTACAAAACACAAAGAAACGCTACAAAACACAAAGAAACGCTACAAAACACAAAGAAACGCTACAAAACACAAAGCAACGCTACAAAACACAAAGAAACGCTACAAAACACAAAGCAACGCTACAAAACACAAAGAAACGCTACAAAACACAAAGCAACGCTACAAAACACAAAGAAACGCTACAAAACACAAAGCAACGCTACAAAACACAAAGAAACGCTACAAAACACAAAGCAACGCTACAAAACACAAACAAACGCTACAAAACACAAAGCAACGCTACAAAACACAAAGAAACGCTACAAAACACAAAGAAACACTACAAAACACAAAGAAACGCTACAAAACACAAAGAAACGTTACAAAACACAAAGAAACGCTACAAAACACAAAGCAACGCTACAAAACACAAACAAACGCTACAAAACACAAAGCAACGCTACAAAACACAAAGAAACGCTACAAAACACAAAGCAACGCTGCAAAACACAAAGCAACGCTACAAAACACAAAGCAACGCTACAAAACACAAAGCAACGCTACAAAACACAAAGAAACGCTACAAAACACAAAGCAACGCTACAAAACACAAAGAAACGCTACAAAACACAAAGCAACGCTACAAAACACAAAGCAACGCTACAAAACACAAACAAACGTGACAAAACACAAACAAACGTGACAAAACACAAAGCAACGCTGCAAAACACAAAGAAACGCTACAAAACACAAAGCAACGCTACAAAACACAAAGAAACGCTACAAAACACAAAGAAACGCTACAAAAAACAAAGAAACGCTACAAAACACAAAGCAACGCTACAAAACACAAAGAAACGCTACAAAACACAAAGAAACGCTACAAAACACAAAGAAACGCTACAAAACACAAAGAAACGCTACAAAACACAACGAAACGCTACAAAACACAAAGAAACGCTACAAAACACAAAGCAACGCTACAAAACACAAACAAACGCTACAAAACACAAAGCAACGCTACAAAACACAAAGAAACGCTACAAAACACAAAGAAACGCTACAAAACACAACGAAACGCTACAAAACACAAAGAAACGCTACAAAACACAAAGAAACGCTACAAAACACAAAGCAACGCTACAAAACACAAACAAACGCTACAAAACACAAAGAAACGCTACAAAACACAAAGCAACGCTACAAAACACAAAGCAACGCTACAAAACACAAAGAAACGCTACAAAACACAAAGCAACGCTGCAAAACACAAAGAAACGCTACAAAACACAAAGCAACGCTACAAAACACAAAGCAACGCTACAAAACACAAAGAAACGCTACAAAACACAAAGCAACGCTACAAAACACAAAGAAACGCTACAAAACACAAAGAAACGCTACAAAACACAACGAAACGCTACAAAACACAAAGAAACGCTACAAAACACAAAGAAACGCTACAAAACACAAAGAAACGCTACAAAACACAAAGCAACGCTACAAAACACAAAGCAACGCTACAAAACACAAAGCAACGCTACAAAACACAAAGCAACGCTACAAAACACAAAGCAACGCTACAAAACACAAAGAAACGCTACAAAACACAAAGCAACGCTACAAAACACAAAGCAACGCTACAAAACACAAAGAAACGCTACAAAACACAAAGCAACGCTACAAAACACAAAGCAACGCTACAAAACACAAAGCAAAGCTACAAAACACAAACAAACGCGACAAAACACAAAGCAACGCTACAAAACACAAAGAAACGCTACAAAACACAAAGCAACGCTACAAAACATAAAGAAACGTGACAAAACACAAACAAACGCTACAAAACACAAAGCAACGCTACAAAACACAAACAAACGTGACAAAACACAAACAAACGCTACAAAACACAAAGCAACGCTACAAAACACAAAGCAAAGCTACAAAACACAACGAAACGCTACAAAACACAAAGCAACGCTACAAAACACAAAGAAACGCTACAAAACACAAAGAAACGCTACAAAACACAAAGAAACGCTACAAAACACAAAGCAACGCTACAAAACACAAAGAAACGCTACAAAACACAAAGCAACGCTACAAAACACAAAGAAACGCTACAAAACACAAAGAAACGCTACAAAACACAAAGCAACGCTACAAAACACAAAGCAACGCTACAAAACACAAAGAAACGCTACAAAACACAAAGCAACGCTACAAAACACAAAGCAACGCTACAAAACACAAAGAAACGCTGCAAAACACAAAGAAACGCTACAAAACACAAAGCAACGCTACAAAACACAAAGAAACGCTACAAAACACAAAGCAACGCTACAAAACACAAAGAAACGCTACAAAACACAAAGCAACGCTACAAAACACAAAGAAACGCTACAAAACACAAAGCAACGCTACAAAACACAAACAAACGCTACAAAACACAAAGCAACGCTACAAAACACAAACAAACGCTACAAAACACAAAGCAACGCTACAAAACACAAACAAACGCTACAAAACACAAAGCAACGCTGCAAAACACAAAGCAACGCTACAAAACACAAAGCAACGCTACAAAACACAAAGCAACGCTACAAAACACAAAGCAACGCTACAAAACACAAAGCAACGCTACAAAACACAAACAAACGCTACAAAACACAAAGCAACGCTACAAAACACAAAGAAACGCTACAAAACACAAAGCAACGCTACAAAACACAAACAAACGCTACAAAACACAAAGCAACGCTACAAAACACAAACAAACGCTACAAAACACAAACAAACGCTACAAAACACAAAGCAACGCTACAAAACACAAACAAACGCTACAAAACACAAAGAAACGCTACAAAACACAAAGCAACGCTACAAAACACAAAGAAACGCTACAAAACACAAAGAAACGCTACAAAACACAAAGAAACGCTACAAAACACAAAGAAACGCTACAAAACACAAAGAAACGCTACAAAACACAAAGAAACGCTACAAAACACAAAGAAACGTTACAAAACACAAAGAAACGCTACAAAACACAAAGCAACGCTACAAAACACAAACAAACGCTACAAAACACAAAGCAACGCTACAAAACACAAAGCAACGCTACAAAACACAAAGAAACGCTACAAAACACAAAGCAACGCTACAAAACACAAACAAACGCTACAAAACACAAAGCAACGCTACAAAACACAAACAAACGCTACAAAACACAAAGCAACGCTACAAAACACAAACAAACGCTACAAAACACAAAGCAACGCTGCAAAACACAAAGCAACGCTACAAAACACAAAGCAACGCTACAAAACACAAAGCAACGCTACAAAACACAAAGCAACGCTACAAAACACAAAGAAACGCTACAAAACACAAAGCAACGCTACAAAACACAAAGCAACGCTACAAAACACAAAGCAACGCTGCAAAACACAAAGCAACGCTACAAAACACAAAGAAACGCTACAAAACACAAAGCAACGCTGCAAAACACAAAGCAACGCTGCAAAACACAAAGAAACGCTACAAAACACAAAGCAACGCTACAAAACACAAAGAAACGCTACAAAACACAAAGAAACGCTACAAAACACAAAGCAACGCTGCAAAACACAAAGCAACGCTACAAAACACAAACAAACGCTACAAAACACAAAGCAACGCTACAAAACACAAAGAAACGCTACAAAACACAAAGAAACGCTACAAAACACAAAGAAACGCTACAAAACACAAAGAAACGCTACAAAACACAAAGAAACGCTACAAAACACAAAGAAACGCTACAAAACACAAAGAAACGTTACAAAACACAAAGAAACGCTACAAAACACAAAGCAACGCTACAAAACACAAACAAACGCTACAAAACACAAAGCAACGCTACAAAACACAAACAAACGCTACAAAACACAAAGCAACGTTACAAAACACAAACAAACGCTACAAAACACAAAGCAACGCTACAAAACACAAACAAACGCTACAAAACACAAAGCAACGCTACAAAACACAAAGCAACGCTACAAAACACAAAGAAACGCTACAAAACACAAAGCAACGCTACAAAACACAAAGCAACGCTACAAAACACAAAGAAACGCTACAAAACACAAAGCAACGCTACAAAACACAAAGCAACGCTGCAAAACACAAAGCAACGCTACAAAACACAAAGCAACGCTACAAAACACAAACAAACGCTACAAAACACAAAGCAACGCTACAAAACACAAAGAAACGCTACAAAACACAAAGCAACGCTACAAAACACAAAGAAACGCTACAAAACACAAAGCAACGCTACAAAACACAAAGCAACGCTACAAAACACAAACAAACGTGACAAAACACAAACAAACGTGACAAAACACAAAGCAACGCTGCAAAACACAAAGAAACGCTACAAAACACAAAGCAACGCTACAAAACACAAAGAAACGCTGCAAAACACAAAGAAACGCTACAAAACACAAAGCAACGCTACAAAACACAAAGAAACGCTACAAAACACAAAGAAACGCTACAAAAAACAAAGAAACGCTACAAAACACAAAGCAACGCTACAAAACACAAAGAAACGCTACAAAACACAAAGCAACGCTACAAAACACAAACAAACGCTACAAAACACAAACAAACGCTACAAAACACAAACAAACGCTACAAAACACAAAGCAACGCTACAAAACACAAACAAACGCTACAAAACACAAAGAAACGCTACAAAACACAAAGCAACGCTACAAAACACAAAGAAACGCTACAAAACACAAAGAAACGCTACAAAACACAAAGAAACGCTACAAAACACAAAGAAACGCTACAAAACACAAAGCAACGCTACAAAACACAAAGCAACGCTACAAAACACAAAGCAACGCTACAAAACACAAACAAACGCTACAAAACACAAAGCAACGCTACAAAACACAAAGAAACGCTACAAAACACAAAGAAACGCTACAAAACACAAAGAAACGCTACAAAACACAAAGCAACGCTACAAAACACAAAGAAACGCTACAAAACACAAAGCAACGCTACAAAACACAAAGCAACGCTACAAAACACAAAGCAAAGCTACAAAACACAAACAAACGCGACAAAACACAAAGCAACGCTACAAAACACAAAGAAACGCTACAAAACACAAAGAAACGCTACAAAACACAAAGCAACGCTACAAAACACAAAGCAACGCTACAAAACACAAAGAAACGCTACAAAACACAAAGCAACGCTACAAAACACAAAGCAACGCTACAAAACACAAAGCAAAGCTACAAAACACAAACAAACGCGACAAAACACAAAGCAACGCTACAAAACACAAAGAAACGCTACAAAACACAAAGCAACGCTACAAAACACAAAGAAACGCTACAAAACACAAAGAAACGCTACAAAACACAAAGCAACGCTACAAAACACAAAGAAACGCTACAAAACACAAAGCAACGCTACAAAACACAAAGCAACGCTACAAAACACAAACAAACGTGACAAAACACAAACAAACGTGACAAAACACAAAGCAACGCTGCAAAACACAAAGAAACGCTACAAAACACAAAGCAACGCTACAAAACACAAAGAAACGCTACAAAACACAAAGAAACGCTACAAAACACAAAGAAACGCTACAAAACACAAAGCAACGCTACAAAACACAAACAAACGCTACAAAACACAAAGCAACGCTACAAAACACAAAGAAACGCTACAAAACACAAAGCAACGCTGCAAAACACAAAGCAACGCTACAAAACACAAAGCAACGCTACAAAACACAAAGAAACGCTACAAAACACAACGAAACGCTACAAAACACAAAGCAACGCTACAAAACACAAAGAAACGCTACAAAACACAAAGAAACGCTACAAAACACAAAGAAACGCTACAAAACACAAAGAAACGCTACAAAACACAAAGAAACGCTACAAAACACAAAGCAACGCTACAAAACACAAAGAAACGCTACAAAACACAAAGCAACGCTACAAAACACAAAGAAACGCTACAAAACACAAAGAAACGCTACAAAACACAAAGCAACGCTACAAAACACAAAGCAACGCTACAAAACACAAAGCAAAGCTACAAAACACAAACAAACGCGACAAAACACAAAGCAACGCTACAAAACACAAAGAAACGCTACAAAACACAAACAAACGCGATAAAACACAAAGCAACGCTACAAAACACAAACAAACGCGACAAAACACAAAGCAACGCTACAAAACACAAACAAACGCTACAAAACACAAAGCAACGCTTCAAAACACAAACAAACGCTACAAAACACAAAGCAACGCTACAAAACACAAAGCAACGCTGCAAAACACAAAGCAACGCTACAAAACACAAAGCAACGCTACAAAACACAAAGCAACGCTGCAAAACACAAAGAAACGCTACAAAACACAAAGCAACGCTACAAAACACAAAGCAAAGCTACAAAACACAACGAAACGCTACAAAACACAAAGCAACGCTACAAAACACAAAGAAACGCTACAAAACACAAACAAACGTGACAAAACACAAAGCAACGCTACAAAACACAAACAAACGTGACAAAACACAAAGCAACGCTACAAAACACAAAGCAATGCTACAAAACACAAAGAAACGCAACAAAACACAAAGCAACGCTACAAAACACAAACAAACGCGACAAAACACAAAGCAACGCTACAAAACACAAAGCAACGCGACAAAACACAAAGCAACGCTACAAAACACAAAGCAACGCTACAAAACACAAAGAAACGCTACAAAACACAAACAAACGCGATAAAACACAAAGCAACGCTACAAAACACAAACAAACGCGACAAAACACAAAGCAACGCTACAAAACACAAAGCAACGCTACAAAACACAAACAAACGCGATAAAACACAAAGCAACGCTACAAAACACAAACAAACGCGACAAAACACAAAGCAACGCTACAAAACACAAAGCAACGCTACAAAACACAAACAAACGCGACAAAACACAAAGCAACGCTACAAAACACAAAGCAACGCTACAAAACACAAACAAACCCTACAAAACACAAAGCAACGCAACAAAACACAACGAAACGCTACAAAACACAAACAAACTTGACAAAACACAAAGCAACGCTGCAAAACACAAAGCAACGCTGCAAAACACAAAGCAACGCTACAAAACACAAAGCAACGCTACAAAACACAAACAAACGCGACAAAACACAAAGTAACGCTGCAAAACACAAAGCAACGCTACAAAACACAAACAAACGCTACAAAACACAAAGCAACGCTGCAAAACACAAACAAACGCGACAAAACACAAAGCAACGCTACAAAACACAAAGCAACGCTACAAAACACAAACAAACGCGACAAAACACAAAGCAACGCTACAAAACACAAAGCAACGCTACAAAACACAAACAAACCCTACAAAACACAAAGCAACGCAACAAAACACAACGAAACGCTACAAAACACAAACAAACTTGACAAAACACAAAGCAACGCTGCAAAACACAAAGCAACGCTGCAAAACACAAAGCAACGCTACAAAACACAAAGCAACGCTACAAAACACAAACAAACGCGACAAAACACAAAGTAACGCTGCAAAACACAAAGCAACGCTACAAAACACAAACAAACGCTACAAAACACAAAGCAACGCTGCAAAACACAAAGCAACGCTACAAAACACAAAGCAACGCTACAAAACACAAAGCAACGCTACAAAACACAAACAAACGCTACAAAACACAAAGCAACGCTACAAAACACAAACAAACGCTACAAAACACAAACAAACGCTACAAAACACAAAGCAACGCTACAAAACACAAACAAACGCTACAAAACACAAACAAACGCTACAAAACACAAAGCAACGCTACAAAACACAAACAAACGCTACAAAACACAAACAAACGCTACAAAACACAAACAAACGCTACAAAACACAAACAAACGTGACAAAACACAAAGCAACGCTACAAAACACAAAGCAACGCTGCAAAACACAAAGCAACGCTACAAAACACAAAGCAACGCTACAAAACACAAAGAAACGCTACAAAACACAAAGCAACGCTACAAAACACAAACAAACGCTACAAAACACAAAGCAACGCTTCAAAACACAAACAAACGCTACAAAACACAAAGCAACGCTACAAAACACAAAGCAACGCTGCAAAACACAAAGCAACGCTACAAAACACAAAGCAACGCTACAAAACACAAAGCAACGCTGCAAAACACAAAGAAACGCTACAAAACACAAAGCAACGCTACAAAACACAAAGCAAAGCTACAAAACACAACGAAACGCTACAAAACACAAAGCAACGCTACAAAACACAAAGAAACGCTACAAAACACAAACAAACGTGACAAAACACAAAGCAACGCTACAAAACACAAACAAACGTGACAAAACACAAAGCAACGCTACAAAACACAAAGCAACGCAACAAAACACAAAGCAACGCTACAAAACACAAACAAACTTGACAAAACACAAAGCAACGCTGCAAAACACAAAGCAACGCTGCAAAACACAAAGCAACGCTACAAAACACAAAGCAACGCTACAAAACACAAACAAACGCGACAAAACACAAAGTAACGCTGCAAAACACAAAGCAACGCTACAAAACACAAACAAACGCTACAAAACACAAAGCAACGCTGCAAAACACAAACAAACGCGACAAAACACAAAGCAACGCTACAAAACACAAAGCAACGCTACAAAACACAAACAAACGCGACAAAACACAAAGCAACGCTACAAAACACAAAGCAACGCTACAAAACACAAACAAACCCTACAAAACACAAAGCAACGCAACAAAACACAACGAAACGCTACAAAACACAAACAAACTTGACAAAACACAAAGCAACGCTGCAAAACACAAAGCAACGCTGCAAAACACAAAGCAACGCTACAAAACACAAAGCAACGCTACAAAACACAAACAAACGCGACAAAACACAAAGTAACGCTGCAAAACACAAAGCAACGCTACAAAACACAAACAAACGCTACAAAACACAAAGCAACGCTGCAAAACACAAAGCAACGCTACAAAACACAAAGCAACGCTACAAAACACAAAGCAACGCTACAAAACACAAACAAACGCTACAAAACACAAAGCAACGCTACAAAACACAAACAAACGCTACAAAACACAAACAAACGCTACAAAACACAAAGCAACGCTACAAAACACAAACAAACGCTACAAAACACAAACAAACGCTACAAAACACAAAGCAACGCTACAAAACACAAACAAACGCTACAAAACACAAACAAACGCTACAAAACACAAACAAACGCTACAAAACACAAACAAACGTGACAAAACACAAAGCAACGCTACAAAACACAAAGCAACGCTGCAAAACACAAAGCAACGCTACAAAACACAAAGCAACGCTACAAAACACAAAGAAACGCTACAAAACACAAAGCAACGCTACAAAACACAAACAAACGCTACAAAACACAAAGCAACGCTTCAAAACACAAACAAACGCTACAAAACACAAAGCAACGCTACAAAACACAAAGCAACGCTGCAAAACACAAAGCAACGCTACAAAACACA
Organism: Blennius ocellaris; assembly: GCF_963422515.1. NCBI lineage: Eukaryota > Metazoa > Chordata > Actinopteri > Blenniiformes > Blenniidae > Blennius > Blennius ocellaris. The sequence continues at coordinate 563,363 of NC_137652.1, read as the reverse complement.
AAGCAACGCTACAAAACACAAAGCAACGCTGCAAAACACAAAGAAACGCTACAAAACACAAAGCAACGCTACAAAACACAAAGCAAAGCTACAAAACACAACGAAACGCTACAAAACACAAAGCAACGCTACAAAACACAAAGAAACGCTACAAAACACAAACAAACGTGACAAAACACAAAGCAACGCTACAAAACACAAACAAACGTGACAAAACACAAAGCAACGCTACAAAACACAAAGCAACGCAACAAAACACAAAGCAACGCTACAAAACACAAACAAACGCGACAAAACACAAAGCAACGCTACAAAACACAAAGAAACGCAACAAAACACAAAGCAACGCTACAAAACACAAACAAACGCGACAAAACACAAAGCAACGCTACAAAACACAAAGCAACGCGACAAAACACAAAGCAACGCTACAAAACACAAAGCAACGCTACAAAACACAAAGAAACGCTACAAAACACAAACAAACGCGATAAAACACAAAGCAACGCTACAAAACACAAACAAACGCGACAAAACACAAAGCAACGCTACAAAACACAAAGCAACGCTACAAAACACAAACAAACGCGATAAAACACAAAGCAACGCTACAAAACACAAACAAACGCGACAAAACACAAAGCAACGCTACAAAACACAAAGCAACGCTACAAAACACAAACAAACGCGACAAAACACAAAGCAACGCTACAAAACACAAAGCAACGCTACAAAACACAAACAAACCCTACAAAACACAAAGCAACGCAACAAAACACAACGAAACGCTACAAAACACAAACAAACTTGACAAAACACAAAGCAACGCTGCAAAACACAAAGCAACGCTGCAAAACACAAAGCAACGCTACAAAACACAAAGCAACGCTACAAAACACAAAGCAAAGCTACAAAACACAACGAAACGCTACAAAACACAAAGCAACGCTACAAAACACAAAGAAACGCTACAAAACACAAACAAACGTGACAAAACACAAAGCAACGCTACAAAACACAAACAAACGTGACAAAACACAAAGCAACGCTACAAAACACAAAGCAATGCTACAAAACACAAAGAAACGCAACAAAACACAAAGCAACGCTACAAAACACAAACAAACGCGACAAAACACAAAGCAACGCTACAAAACACAAAGCAACGCGACAAAACACAAAGCAACGCTACAAAACACAAAGCAACGCTACAAAACACAAAGAAACGCTACAAAACACAAACAAACGCGATAAAACACAAAGCAACGCTACAAAACACAAACAAACGCGACAAAACACAAAGCAACGCTACAAAACACAAAGCAACGCTACAAAACACAAACAAACGCGATAAAACACAAAGCAACGCTACAAAACACAAACAAACGCGACAAAACACAAAGCAACGCTACAAAACACAAAGCAACGCTACAAAACACAAACAAACGCGACAAAACACAAAGCAACGCTACAAAACACAAAGCAACGCTACAAAACACAAACAAACGCTACAAAACACAAACAAACGCTACAAAACACAAACAAACGCTACAAAACACAAACAAACGTGACAAAACACAAAGCAACGCTACAAAACACAAAGCAACGCTGCAAAACACAAAGCAACGCTACAAAACACAAAGCAACGCTACAAAACACAAAGAAACGCTACAAAACACAAAGCAACGCTACAAAACACAAACAAACGCTACAAAACACAAAGCAACGCTTCAAAACACAAACAAACGCTACAAAACACAAAGCAACGCTACAAAACACAAAGCAACGCTGCAAAACACAAAGCAACGCTACAAAACACAAAGCAACGCTACAAAACACAAAGCAACGCTGCAAAACACAAAGAAACGCTACAAAACACAAAGCAACGCTACAAAACACAAAGCAAAGCTACAAAACACAACGAAACGCTACAAAACACAAAGCAACGCTACAAAACACAAAGAAACGCTACAAAACACAAACAAACGTGACAAAACACAAAGCAACGCTACAAAACACAAACAAACGTGACAAAACACAAAGCAACGCTACAAAACACAAAGCAACGCAACAAAACACAAAGCAACGCTACAAAACACAAACAAACGCGACAAAACACAAAGCAACGCTACAAAACACAAAGAAACGCAACAAAACACAAAGCAACGCTACAAAACACAAACAAACGCGACAAAACACAAAGCAACGCTACAAAACACAAAGCAACGCGACAAAACACAAAGCAACGCTACAAAACACAAAGCAACGCTACAAAACACAAAGAAACGCTACAAAACACAAACAAACGCGATAAAACACAAAGCAACGCTACAAAACACAAACAAACGCGACAAAACACAAAGCAACGCTACAAAACACAAAGCAACGCTACAAAACACAAACAAACGCGATAAAACACAAAGCAACGCTACAAAACACAAACAAACGCGACAAAACACAAAGCAACGCTACAAAACACAAAGCAACGCTACAAAACACAAACAAACGCGACAAAACACAAAGCAACGCTACAAAACACAAAGCAACGCTACAAAACACAAACAAACCCTACAAAACACAAAGCAACGCAACAAAACACAACGAAACGCTACAAAACACAAACAAACTTGACAAAACACAAAGCAACGCTGCAAAACACAAAGCAACGCTGCAAAACACAAAGCAACGCTACAAAACACAAAGCAACGCTACAAAACACAAAGCAAAGCTACAAAACACAACGAAACGCTACAAAACACAAAGCAACGCTACAAAACACAAAGAAACGCTACAAAACACAAACAAACGTGACAAAACACAAAGCAACGCTACAAAACACAAACAAACGTGACAAAACACAAAGCAACGCTACAAAACACAAAGCAATGCTACAAAACACAAAGAAACGCAACAAAACACAAAGCAACGCTACAAAACACAAACAAACGCGACAAAACACAAAGCAACGCTACAAAACACAAAGCAACGCGACAAAACACAAAGCAACGCTACAAAACACAAAGCAACGCTACAAAACACAAAGAAACGCTACAAAACACAAACAAACGCGATAAAACACAAAGCAACGCTACAAAACACAAACAAACGCGACAAAACACAAAGCAACGCTACAAAACACAAAGCAACGCTACAAAACACAAACAAACGCGATAAAACACAAAGCAACGCTACAAAACACAAACAAACGCGACAAAACACAAAGCAACGCTACAAAACACAAAGCAACGCTACAAAACACAAACAAACGCGACAAAACACAAAGCAACGCTACAAAACACAAAGCAACGCTACAAAACACAAACAAACCCTACAAAACACAAAGCAACGCAACAAAACACAACGAAACGCTACAAAACACAAACAAACTTGACAAAACACAAAGCAACGCTGCAAAACACAAAGCAACGCTGCAAAACACAAAGCAACGCTACAAAACACAAAGCAACGCTACAAAACACAAACAAACGCGACAAAACACAAAGTAACGCTGCAAAACACAAAGCAACGCTACAAAACACAAACAAACGCGACAAAACACAAAGCAACGCTGCAAAACACAAACAAACGCGACAAAACACAAAGCAACGCTACAAAACACAAAGCAACGCTACAAAACACAAACAAACGCGACAAAACACAAAGCAACGCTACAAAACACAAAGCAACGCTACAAAACACAAACAAACCCTACAAAACACAAAGCAACGCAACAAAACACAACGAAACGCTACAAAACACAAACAAACTTGACAAAACACAAAGCAACGCTGCAAAACACAAAGCAACGCTGCAAAACACAAAGCAACGCTACAAAACACAAAGCAACGCTACAAAACACAAACAAACGCGACAAAACACAAAGTAACGCTGCAAAACACAAAGCAACGCTACAAAACACAAAGCAACGCTACAAAACACAAAGCAACGCTGCAAAACACAAAGAAACGCTACAAAACACAAAGCAACGCTACAAAACACAAAGCAACGCTGCAAAACACAAAGCAACGCTACAAAACACAAAGCAACGCTACAAAACACAAAGCAACGCTGCAAAACACAAAGAAACGCTACAAAACACAAAGCAACGCTACAAAACACAAAGCAAAGCTACAAAACACAACGAAACGCTACAAAACACAAAGCAACGCTACAAAACACAAAGAAACGCTACAAAACACAAACAAACGTGACAAAACACAAAGCAACGCTACAAAACACAAACAAACGTGACAAAACACAAAGCAACGCTACAAAACACAAAGCAATGCTACAAAACACAAAGAAACGCAACAAAACACAAAGCAACGCTACAAAACACAAACAAACGCGACAAAACACAAAGCAACGCTACAAAACACAAAGCAACGCGACAAAACACAAAGCAACGCTACAAAACACAAAGCAACGCTACAAAACACAAAGAAACGCTACAAAACACAAACAAACGCGATAAAACATAAAGCAACGCTACAAAACACAAACAAACGCGACAAAACACAAAGCAACGCTACAAAACACAAAGCAACGCTACAAAACACAAACAAACGCGATAAAACACAAAGCAACGCTACAAAACACAAACAAACGCGACAAAACACAAAGCAACGCTACAAAACACAAAGCAACGCTACAAAACACAAACAAACGCGACAAAACACAAAGCAACGCTACAAAACACAAAGCAACGCTACAAAACACAAACAAACCCTACAAAACACAAAGCAACGCAACAAAACACAACGAAACGCTACAAAACACAAACAAACTTGACAAAACACAAAGCAACGCTGCAAAACACAAAGCAACGCTACAAAACACAAAGCAACGCTACAAAACACAAACAAACGCGACAAAACACAAAGTAACGCTGCAAAACACAAAGCAACGCTACAAAACACAAACAAACGCTACAAAACACAAAGCAACGCTGCAAAACACAAACAAACGCGACAAAACACAAAGCAACGCTACAAAACACAAAGCAACGCTACAAAACACAAACAAACGCGACAAAACACAAAGCAACGCTACAAAACACAAAGCAACGCTACAAAACACAAACAAACCCTACAAAACACAAAGCAACGCAACAAAACACAACGAAACGCTACAAAACACAAACAAACTTGACAAAACACAAAGCAACGCTGCAAAACACAAAGCAACGCTGCAAAACACAAAGCAACGCTACAAAACACAAAGCAACGCTACAAAACACAAACAAACGCGACAAAACACAAAGTAACGCTGCAAAACACAAAGCAACGCTACAAAACACAAACAAACGCTACAAAACACAAAGCAACGCTGCAAAACACAAAGCAACGCTACAAAACACAAAGCAACGCTACAAAACACAAAGCAACGCTACAAAACACAAACAAACGCTACAAAACACAAAGCAACGCTACAAAACACAAACAAACGCTACAAAACACAAACAAACGCTACAAAACACAAAGCAACGCTACAAAACACAAACAAACGCTACAAAACACAAACAAACGCTACAAAACACAAAGCAACGCTACAAAACACAAACAAACGCTACAAAACACAAACAAACGCTACAAAACACAAACAAACGCTACAAAACACAAACAAACGTGACAAAACACAAAGCAACGCTACAAAACACAAAGCAACGCTGCAAAACACAAAGCAACGCTACAAAACACAAAGCAACGCTACAAAACACAAAGAAACGCTACAAAACACAAAGCAACGCTACAAAACACAAACAAACGCTACAAAACACAAAGCAACGCTTCAAAACACAAACAAACGCTACAAAACACAAAGCAACGCTACAAAACACAAAGCAACGCTGCAAAACACAAAGCAACGCTACAAAACACAAAGCAACGCTACAAAACACAAAGCAACGCTGCAAAACACAAAGAAACGCTACAAAACACAAAGCAACGCTACAAAACACAAAGCAAAGCTACAAAACACAACGAAACGCTACAAAACACAAAGCAACGCTACAAAACACAAAGAAACGCTACAAAACACAAACAAACGTGACAAAACACAAAGCAACGCTACAAAACACAAACAAACGTGACAAAACACAAAGCAACGCTACAAAACACAAAGCAATGCTACAAAACACAAAGAAACGCAACAAAACACAAAGCAACGCTACAAAACACAAACAAACGCGACAAAACACAAAGCAACGCTACAAAACACAAAGCAACGCGACAAAACACAAAGCAACGCTACAAAACACAAAGCAACGCTACAAAACACAAAGAAACGCTACAAAACACAAACAAACGCGATAAAACACAAAGCAACGCTACAAAACACAAACAAACGCGACAAAACACAAAGCAACGCTACAAAACACAAAGCAACGCTACAAAACACAAACAAACGCGATAAAACACAAAGCAACGCTACAAAACACAAACAAACGCGACAAAACACAAAGCAACGCTACAAAACACAAAGCAACGCTACAAAACACAAACAAACGCGACAAAACACAAAGCAACGCTACAAAACACAAAGCAACGCTACAAAACACAAACAAACCCTACAAAACACAAAGCAACGCAACAAAACACAACGAAACGCTACAAAACACAAACAAACTTGACAAAACACAAAGCAACGCTGCAAAACACAAAGCAACGCTGCAAAACACAAAGCAACGCTACAAAACACAAAGCAACGCTACAAAACACAAACAAACGCGACAAAACACAAAGTAACGCTGCAAAACACAAAGCAACGCTACAAAACACAAACAAACGCGACAAAACACAAAGCAACGCTACAAAACACAAAGCAACGCTACAAAACACAAACAAACGCGACAAAACACAAAGCAACGCTACAAAACACAAAGCAACGCTACAAAACACAAACAAACCCTACAAAACACAAAGCAACGCAACAAAACACAACGAAACGCTACAAAACACAAACAAACTTGACAAAACACAAAGCAACGCTGCAAAACACAAAGCAACGCTGCAAAACACAAAGCAACGCTACAAAACACAAAGCAACGCTACAAAACACAAACAAACGCGACAAAACACAAAGTAACGCTGCAAAACACAAAGCAACGCTACAAAACACAAACAAACGCTACAAAACACAAAGCAACGCTGCAAAACACAAACAAACGCGACAAAACACAAAGCAACGCTACAAAACACAAAGCAACGCTACAAAACACAAACAAACGCGACAAAACACAAAGCAACGCTACAAAACACAAAGCAACGCTACAAAACACAAACAAACCCTACAAAACACAAAGCAACGCAACAAAACACAACGAAACGCTACAAAACACAAACAAACTTGACAAAACACAAAGCAACGCTGCAAAACACAAAGCAACGCTGCAAAACACAAAGCAACGCTACAAAACACAAAGCAACGCTACAAAACACAAACAAACGCGACAAAACACAAAGTAACGCTGCAAAACACAAAGCAACGCTACAAAACACAAAGCAACGCTACAAAACACAAAGCAACGCTGCAAAACACAAAGCAACGCTACAAAACACAAAGCAACGCTACAAAACACAAAGCAACGCTACAAAACACAAACAAACGCTACAAAACACAAAGCAACGCTACAAAACACAAACAAACGCTACAAAACACAAACAAACGCTACAAAACACAAAGCAACGCTACAAAACACAAACAAACGCTACAAAACACAAACAAACGCTACAAAACACAAAGCAACGCTACAAAACACAAACAAACGCTACAAAACACAAACAAACGCTACAAAACACAAACAAACGTGACAAAACACAAAGCAACGCTACAAAACACAAAGCAACGCTGCAAAACACAAAGCAACGCTACAAAACACAAAGCAACGCTACAAAACACAAAGCAACGCTGCAAAACACAAAGCAACGCTACAAAACACAAAGCAACGCTGCAAAACACAAAGCAACGCTACAAAACACAAAGCAACGCTACAAAACACAAAGCAACGCTACAAAACACAAACAAACGCGACAAAACACAAAGTAACGCAACATGACAAACAGTTGTCCGGCAAGAAGAGACTGAACCATCCATCCTCCATCCTCCATCCTCCATCATCCATCATCCATCATCCATCATCCTCCATCATCCATCATCCATCATCCATCATCCTCCATCCTCCATCATCCATCATCCATCATCCATCATCCTCCATCATCCATCATCCATCATCCATCATCCATCATCCTCCATCCTCCATCATCCATCATCCATCATCATCCATCATCCATCATCCATCATCCTCCATCATCCATCCATCATCCATCATCCATCATCCATCATCCTCCATCATCCATCATCCATCCATCATCCATCGTCCATCATCCATCATCCATCATCCATCATCCATCCATCATCCATCATCCATCATCCTCCATCCTCCATCATCCATCCATCATCCATCATCCATCCATCATCCATCATCCATCATCCATCATCCATCATCATCCATCATCCATCATCCATCATCCATCATCATCCATCATCCATCATCCATCATCCATCATCATCCATCATCCATCATCCATCATCATCCATCATCCATCCATCCAGTGGTTATTTCTCCACGGTGACCTTTGTTGGATGTCGGTCCTTTATTCTTGGTGATCGACGGGTTTTAATAAAGTACAAACTGTCTACAAACCATCGTCTGTCTACAAACCATCGTCTGTCTACAAACCATCGTCTGTCTACAACCATCGTCTGTCTACAACCATCGTCTGTCTATAAACCATCGTCTGTCTATAAACCATCGTCTGTCTACAAACCATCGTCTGTCTATAAACCACCTTCTGTCTATAAACCATCGTCTGTCTACAAACCATCGTCTGTCTACAAACCATCGTCTGTCTATAAACCATCGTCTGTCTACAAACCATCGTCTGTCTATAAACCACCTTCTGTCTACAAACCATCGTCTGTCTATAAACCATCGTCTGTCTATAAACCATCGTCTGTCTACAAACCATTGTCTGTCTATAAACCATCGTCTGTCTACAACCATCGTCTGTCTATAAACCATCGTCTGTCTACAAACCATCGTCTGTCTATAAACCATCGTCTGTCTACAAACCATCGTCTGTCTATAAACCATCGTCTGTCTACAAACCATCGTCTGTCTATAAACCATCGTCTGTCTACAAACCATCGTCTGTCTACAAACCATCGTCTGTCTACAACCATCGTCTGTCTATAAACCATCGTCTGTCTACAACCATCGTCTGTCTACAACCATCGTCTGTCTATAAACCATCGTCTGTCTATAAACCATCTTCTGTCTATAAACCATCGTCTGTCTATAAACCATCGTCTGTCTATAAACCATCGTCTGTCTACAACCATCGTCTGTCTAAAAACCATCGTCTGTCTACAACCATCGTCTGTCTATAAACCATCGTCTGTCTACAAACCATCGTCTGTCTATAAACCATCGTCTGTCTACAAACCATCGTCTGTCTATAAACCACCTTCTGTCTACAAACCATCGTCTGTCTATAAACCATCGTCTGTCTACATCGTCTGTCTATAAACCATCGTCTGTCTACAACCATCGTCTGTCTATAAACCATCGTCTGTCTATAAACCATCGTCTGTCTATAAACCATCGTCTGTCTACAAACCATCGTCTGTCTACAACCATCGTCTGTCTATAAACCATCGTCTGTCTATAAACCATCGTCTGTCTATAAACCATCGTCTGTCTACAAACCATCGTCTGTCTATAAACCATCGTCTGTCTACAACCATCGTCTGTCTACAAACCATCGTCTGTCTATAAACCATCGTCTGTCTACAAACCATCGTCTGTCTATAAACCACCTTCTGTCTATAAACCATCGTCTGTCTATAAACCATCGTCTGTCTATAAACCATCGTCTGTCTATAAACCATCTTCTGTCTACAAACCATCGTCTGTCTACAAACCATCGTCTGTCTATAAACCATCGTCTGTCTATAAACCATCGTCTGTCTACAAACCATCGTCTGTCTATAAACCATCGTCTGTCTATAAACCATCGTCTGTCTACAAACCATCGTCTGTCTATAAACCATCGTCTGTCTACAACCATCGTCTGTCTATAAACCATCGTCTGTCTATAAACCATCGTCTGTCTACAAACCATCGTCTGTCTATAAACCACCTTCTGTCTATAAACCATCGTCTGTCTATAAACCATCGTCTGTCTATAAACCATCGTCTGTCTACAAACCATCGTCTGTCTATAAACCATCGTCTGTCTACAACCATCGTCTGTCTATAAACCACCTTCTGTCTATAAACCACCTTCTGTCTATAAACCATCATCTGTCTATAAACCATCGTCTGTCTATAAACCATCGTCTGTCTACAAACCATTGTCTGTCTATAAACCACCTTCTGTCTATAAACCATCGTCTGTCTATAAACCATCGTCTGTCTACAAACCATCGTCTGTCTATAAACCATCATCTGTCTATAAACCATCGTCTGTCTATAAACCACCTTCTGTCTATAAACCATCGTCTGTCTATAAACCATCGTCTGTCTATAAACCACCTTCTGTCTATAAACCATCGTCTGTCTATAAACCATCGTCTGTCTACAAACCATCGTCTGTCTACAAACCATTGTCTGTCTATAAACCATCGTCTGTCTATAAACCATCGTCTGTCTACAAACCATCGTCTGTCTATAAACCATCGTCTGTCTACAAACCATCGTCTGTCTATAAACCATCGTCTGTCTACAAACCATCGTCTGTCTATAAACCATCGTCTGTCTACAAACCATCGTCTGTCTATAAACCATCGTCTGTCTACAACCATCGTCTGTCTATAAACCATCGTCTGTCTATAAACCATCGTCTGTCTATAAACCATCGTCTGTCTACATCGTCTGTCTATAAACCATCGTCTGTCTACAAACCATCGTCTGTCTACAAACCGTCGTCTGTCTATAAACCATCGTCTGTCTACAAACCATCGTCTGTCTATAAACCATCTTCTGTCTACAAACCATCGTCTGTCTACATCCATCGTCTGTCTACAACCATCGTCTGTCTATAAACCATCGTCTGTCTACAAACCATCGTCTGTCTATAAACCATCGTCTGTCTACAAACCATCGTCTGTCTATAAACCATCGTCTGTCTACAAACCATCGTCTGTCTACAAACCATCGTCTGTCTACAAACCATCGTCTGTCTATAAACCATCGTCTGTCTATAAACCATCGTCTGTCTACAAACCATCGTCTGTCTACAAACCATCGTCTGTCTATAAACCATCGTCTGTCTACAAACCATCGTCTGTCTACAAACCATCGTCTGTCTACAAACCATCGTCTGTCTATAAACCATCGTCTGTCTACAAACCATCGTCTGTCTATAAACCATCGTCTGTCTATAAACCATCGTCTGTCTACAAACCATCGTCTGTCTATAAACCATCGTCTGTCTACAACCATCGTCTGTCTATAAACCACCTTCTGTCTATAAACCACCTTCTGTCTATAAACCATCATCTGTCTATAAACCATCATCTGTCTATAAACCATCGTCTGTCTACAAACCATTGTCTGTCTATAAACCACCTTCTGTCTATAAACCATCGTCTGTCTATAAACCATCGTCTGTCTACAAACCATCGTCTGTCTATAAACCATCATCTGTCTATAAACCATCGTCTGTCTATAAACCACCTTCTGTCTATAAACCATCGTCTGTCTATAAACCATCGTCTGTCTATAAACCACCTTCTGTCTATAAACCATCGTCTGTCTACAAACCATCGTCTGTCTACAAACCATTGTCTGTCTATAAACCATCGTCTGTCTATAAACCATCGTCTGTCTACAAACCATCGTCTGTCTATAAACCATCGTCTGTCTACAAACCATCGTCTGTCTATAAACCATCGTCTGTCTACAAACCATCGTCTGTCTATAAACCATCGTCTGTCTACAAACCATCGTCTGTCTATAAACCATCGTCTGTCTATAAACCATCGTCTGTCTACAACCATCGTCTGTCTATAAACCATCGTCTGTCTACAACCATCGTCTGTCTATAAACCATCGTCTGTCTACAACCATCGTCTGTCTATAAACCATCGTCTGTCTATAAACCATCTTCTGTCTACAACCATCGTCTGTCTATAAACCATCGTCTGTCTATAAACCATCGTCTGTCTATAAACCATCGTCTGTCTATAAACCATCGTCTGTCTACATCGTCTGTCTATAAACCATCGTCTGTCTACAAACCATCGTCTGTCTACAAACCGTCGTCTGTCTATAAACCATCGTCTGTCTACAAACCATCGTCTGTCTATAAACCATCTTCTGTCTACAAACCATCGTCTGTCTACATCCATCGTCTGTCTACATCCATCGTCTGTCTACAACCATCGTCTGTCTATAAACCATCGTCTGTCTACAAACCATCGTCTGTCTATAAACCATCGTCTGTCTACAAACCATCGTCTGTCTATAAACCATCGTCTGTCTACAAACCATCGTCTGTCTACAAACCATCGTCTGTCTACAAACCATCGTCTGTCTATAAACCATCGTCTGTCTACAAACCATCGTCTGTCTACAAACCATCGTCTGTCTATAAACCATCGTCTGTCTATAAACCATCGTCTGTCTACAAACCATCGTCTGTCTACAAACCATCGTCTGTCTACAAACCATCGTCTGTCTATAAACCATCGTCTGTCTATAAACCATCGTCTGTCTACAAACCATCGTCTGTCTACAACCATCGTCTGTCTATAAACCATCGTCTGTCTATAAACCATCGTCTGTCTATAAACCATCGTCTGTCTACAAACCATCGTCTGTCTATAAACCATCGTCTGTCTACAACCATCGTCTGTCTACAAACCATCGTCTGTCTATAAACCATCGTCTGTCTACAAACCATCGTCTGTCTACAAACCATCGTCTGTCTACAAACCATCGTCTGTCTATAAACCATCGTCTGTCTATAAACCATCGTCTGTCTATAAACCATCGTCTATCTACAAACCATCGTCTGTCTATAAACCATCGTCTGTCTATAAACCATCGTCTGTCTACAACCATCGTCTGTCTATAAACCATCGTCTGTCTACAAACCATCGTCTGTCTACAAACCATCGTCTGTCTACAAACCATCGTCTGTCTATAAACCATCGTCTGTCGTTCTGCTGCAGCAAAATATTCATAGGAACATTCTGAGTCTGTGGTCACAGATATTTCATTGTTTTTCTCATCGACTACGGTGGATGGATAATGTTCTCTCTCTCTCTCTCTCTCTCTCTCTCTCTCTCTCTCTCTCTCTCTCTCTCTCTCTCTCTCTCTCTCTCTCTCTCTCTCTCTCTCTCTCTCTCTCTCTCTCTCACACACACACACACACACACACACACACACACACACTCACACACACACACACACACACACACACACACACACACACACACACACTCACACACACACACACACACACACACACACACACACACACACACACACACACACACACACACACACACACTCACACACACACACACACACTCACACACTCACACACTCACACACACACACACACACACACACACACACACACACACACACACACACACACACACACACACTCCGCCAGCAGCTCGTTTCACCGTCACATTGAGTTGTTGCTCATTTCTGTCGGTCGTCTGTGTCGATATATTGGAATCATTACTGCTGCAGCCAGAACACACACCCTGACATCACTACTGAGTGTGTGTGTGTGTGTGTGTGTGTGTGTGTGTGTGTGTGTGTGTGTGTGTGTGTGTGTGTGTGTGTGTGTGTGTGTGTGTGTGTGTGTGTGTGTGTGTGTGTGTGTGTGTGTGTGGTGCTGAGTCAACGTTGGTGATGAAAGATGTTGTAGAATAATGAGGAAGAAATAAAGGAAATCAAACATCAGAGTCTGGCTTCTGCTCATTTTGGACCTTTATTGAGAAGAACATTAACAGCATTAACAGCTACTGTGGGAAGGTCTCTGTGGGGGGGGGGGCACTGTGGGAAGGTCTCCGTGGGGGGGGGGGGGGCACTGTGGGAAGGTCTCCGTGGGGGGGGCAACTCATAAACTATAATGTTTTGAGGAACCCAGCAATCAATATGAGGTGTTGTTTTGTCCTCTACGTCCTGAAACGAGACACCAGGTCCCACAGCAAACCTCAACAGTCGTCTAGCAGAGTCGTCTAACAGAGTCGTCCAGCAGAGTCGTCCAGCAGAGTCGTCCAGCAGAGTCGTCTAGCAGAGTCGTCCAGCAGAGTCGTCCAGCAGAGTCGTCCAGCAGAGTCGTCTAGCAGAGTCGTCTAGCAGAGTCGTCCAGCAGAGTCGTCCAGCAGAGTCGTCTAACAGAGTCGTCCAGCAGAGTCGTCCAGCAGAGTCGTCTAACAGAGTCGTCCAGCAGAGTCGTCCAGCAGAGTCGTCTAGCAGAGTCGTCCAGCAGAGTCGTCTAGCAGAGTCGTCCAGCAGAGTCGTCCAGCAGAGTCGTCCAGCAGAGTCGTCTAGCAGAGTCGTCCAGCAGAGTCGTCCAGCAGAGTCGTCTAGCAGAGTCGTCCAGCAGAGTCGTCCAGCAGAGTCGTCCAGCAGAGTCGTCCAGCAGAGTCGTCTAGCAGAGTCGTCTAGCAGAGTCGTCTAGCCTCCACAGCTCAGCTGCTCAGGCCCGTTGGCAGGTGGTCATAATGTTCTAGCTTGTAGCATTTAGCAGGTTATTAGTTTGAGGAGTCGTCTTCCCGCCGGTCGTTTCCTTCCAGTAAACAAAACGACACCCGGGTGGTTTTCAGGGACTCGTCAGGGACTCGTCAGGGACTCGTCAGGGACTCGGTGTTGTTTACCTCCAGTTTCCAGCAGAAGATTCCGACGCTCTGAGGAAGAGGAAACACTCAGATCGTTCTTCACTCAGGCTGGAACGACGAACTCCTGTTTACCGTGGCCAGGCGAGGAAGTGTAGAAGAAGAACTGTGGAGCCATGAAGGCATTGTTTGTTTGTTACTGAGCCTCATGCACTTTGTTTATATTTCACAAGGGGGTGTTAGAGGTTTGACTCACTGATATTAGAGAAATGATGTCACTTCTCCTCTCTGGACCTCGGGAATAAAGAAAGACATGAATCCTCTGAAGATCTGAACAAACAAACTGTGTTCAGTGACGACGGCGCTGAAGAATCTTGATCATGAAACAAACAGAAATGAATCATTGAGGTGAAGAAGAGGAACTGATGGTCGCTGGTCTCCAGAAGCTCCGCCTCCTCCAGTCAGCGCTGGACGTCCTTGATTTAGAAATACTGGGACAAAGTGTCCAGAAGCTGCTTGGCTTGTCCTCGTTGCTCCGGAGGACGTCCTGAAGACACGGCAGCACACAAAGAAAACCAGCCGTAGTTTCAAGGATTTTTATTCTTTACCGTAGAAACACTGTACATAAATTACTTTCTCTGAGACTAATATTGATGTACGGATAAGTGGAATTTCTCAACCTTCAAAATAAAAAAGAGATAAACCCATTAAACATTGTCAACTCGTCTTAATTGTCTCTGGAGAAAAAAGGATTGGTAGCATATGACGTAAAGTGTTTCCTTCAACATGAGCTCCGCTGCCTCACAACCTTGTAAACACACAAACACAACGTAGAAGAGCACAGAGACCCACAATCAATGAGAAAACTGGATTTCTGAGCTACTACTGTCACTCGCTGATGTCGCCGTGGCGACGCACTGTCCCTTTAAGGAGAAACAAGCAGAAACAAAGAAGCAACAGTCCAGTTACACAGCAAACCCCCCCCCCCCCGACGCCATGACAACATGATTCTATTGCAAGCAGTACGACTACCTTCCACCGAGAAAAGCACGAGGGGGGGGGGGAGGGGGGAGGGGGGGGGATACCAGGGGGCGGCGCTCCGCCCACAAACTATACATCCACCAGGGCACTGGGTCCTCCAGCCGCCACACACACACACACACACACACACACACACACACACACACACACACACACACACACACACACACACACACACACACACACACACACACACACACACACACACACACACACACACACACACACGGTTTGTAGAAGTTTAGGCCACGACCTCTCTCACTTAGGAAAGGAACAAAAGAAGAAGTGAAGTTTGGTTTGATCTGGTTGCTTGGATGGTCCAATCCGGTCCAGTCCAGTCCGGTCCACTCTGGTCCAGTCCAGTCCGGTCCGGTCCAGTCCGGCCCAGTCCAGTCTGGTCCGGTTCAGTCCGGCCCGGCCCGGTCCGGTCCGGTGGTGGAGGTGGTCGTAGTGGTGGTGGTGGCGTAGTAATAGCAGTTGTAGTGGTTCAGGTAAATAGTATGTAAACACTTTTTTGTAACTTTTCTTTTGTTTCCCCTTTTTCTCAGAAGCAAATGCAAGTTTATAAAAACAAACCCCCAAAAAATAAAAACAGAAAATCATTCTTTTTTTTTCACCTTCATACAAATGTAAGTCTTTTTTGTGCCTGTTTCTCTTGGAGAGTCCAGAACAGTTCCACAAGTCCATTGAATGGCTTCAGACCCCGACCCGGACCAGGTCTTCACCTGGAGCGCCGACGGCGGTGGCGTCCACCGGTACGGCGGTGGTGTCCATCGGGACGGCGGCGGCGTCCACCGGGACGGCGGCGGCGCCCACCGGGGCGGCAGTGGCGTCCACCAGTACAGCGGTGGCGTCCATCGGGACGGCGGTGGCATCCACTGGGACGGCGGCGGCGTCCACCGGGACGGCGGCGGCGCCCACCGGGGTGGCGGCGGCGCCCACCGGGGTGGCGGCGGCGCCCACCGGTACGGCGGTAGCGATGGCGCCCACCGGGGCGGCGGTGGCGTCCACCAGTACGGCGGTGGCGTCCACCGGGATGGCGGTGGCGTCCACCGGGACGGCGGCGGCGTCCACCGGGACGGCGGCGGCGCCCACCGGGGCGGCGGCGGTGGCGTCCACCAGTACGGCGGTGGCGTCCACCGGGATGGCGGTGGCGTCCACCGGGACGGCGGTGGGGGTGGCGCCCACCGGGACGGTGGTGGCGTCCACCGGAACGGTGGCGTCCATCAGGACGGCGGTGGCGTCCACCAGTATGGCGGTGGCGTCCACCAGGATGGCAGGGGGGGTGGTGTCCACCGGGACGGCGGTGGGGGTGGCGCCCACCGGTACGGTGGTGGCGGTGGCGTCCACCAGGACGGCGTGGGGGTGGCGTCCACCAGGACGGCGGTGGTGTCCACCGGTACGGCGGTGGCGGTGGCGCCCACCGGGACGGCGGTGGGGGTGGCGTCCACCGGGACGGCGGTGGGGGTGGCGCCCACCAGGACGGCGGTGGCGTCCACTGGTACGGTGGTGGCGGTGGCGCCCACCAGGATGGCAGTGGCGTCCACTGGTACGGTGGTGGCGGTGGCGCCCACCGGGACGGCGGTGGCGTCCACTGGTACGGTGGTGGCGGTGGCGCCCACCAGGATGGCAGTGGCGTCCACTGGTACGGTGGTGGCGGTGGCGCCCACCAGGACGGCGGTGGCGTCCACTGGTACGGTGGTGGCGGTGGCGCCCACCAGGATGGCGGTGGCGTCCACCTCTAAATGCTTGTGGGCTCCTCTGGTTTGGCGGCTGTAGAAAACGCCGGCGCTTCGGCTCGTTGAGTCTCTACGTCCCACTGGAGGACAGCGAGCGAGGACACTGCGCAGTCAGGTTAAGCCCCGCCTACCTGGGAGAAGGGGAGGAGCATGCGAGCAGGCTGTTCGAAGGCAGACGACGAGGCGAGAGAGAGAGAGAGAGAGAGAGAAGGAATGAAGGAAGGAACAAAAGAAGGATGGAAGGATGGATGGATAGAAAGAAAGAAAGCAGGAAAGAAAGAAAGAAAGAACGAAAGTACGAAAGAAAGAACGAAAGTACGAAAGAAGGAAAGAAAGAACGAAAGTACGAAAGAAAGAACGAAAGAAGGAAAGAAAGAAAGAAAGAAGGAAAGAAAGAACGAAAGTACGAAAGAAAGAAAGAAAGAAAGAAGGAAAGAAAGAACGAAAGTACGAAAGAAAGAAGGAAAGAAAGAAAGAAAGAAAGAAGGAAAGAAAGAAAGAAGGAAAGAAAGAAAGAAAGAAGGAAAGAAAGAAAGAAAGAAAGAAAGAAAGAAAGAAAGAAAGAAGGAAAGAAAGAAAGAAAGAAAGAAAGAAAGAAAGAAAGAAAGAAGGAAAGAAAGAAAGAAAGAAAGAAAGGCATTGTCCAGATGAACCAGGATCAGGAGGTTCTGGTGTTTCAGCTCTCTTGGTTCTAGTTGATTGATTCTAGATCGTGTTCTAACATCCTGGTTCTAGTTGACTGTTCCATCATTGATTATAGATCCTGGTTCTAGTTGGTTGTTCCATCATTGATTATAGATCCTGGTTCTAGTTGACTGTTCCATCATTGATTATAGACCCTGGTTCTAGTTGGTTGTTCCATCATTGATTATAGATCCTGGTTCTAGTGACTGTTCCATCATTGATTATAGATCCTGGTTCTAGTTGACTGTTCCATCATTGATTATAGATCCTGGTTCTAGTTGGTTGTTCCATCATTGATTATAGATCCTGGTTCTAGTTGACTGTTCCATCATTGATTATAGATCCTGGTTCTAGTTGGTTGTTCCATCATTGATTATAGATCCTGGTTCCAGAAGGTTTGCAGACGGCGGGTTTCAGTTCCTCCCTGTGTGAAACCGCCGCTAGCCGGTGGCTAGCCTGCGCGGTTGCCCCGCCGCCGGCGTGTTACCTGCGGCCGATCTCGCTCTGGCGCAGGAACTGGATGTTGTTGGCGCTGTCGGCCAGCTCGGGGTACTGCTCTATGGACAGGACGTAGTAGCCGTCGTAGCCCAGCACCTTGCCGCCGCTGAGCAGCTGGCGCTTCTCGCCCTCCGTCCACAGCCGCACGCCCTCCTCGCCGTCCCTCACCCGCTGCTGCTCGCGGGCCCAGGCGCTCGCCAGCGCCCTCTGCCGGGCGTGCTCCAGGATCCGCGCCTTCTCCTCGTCCAGCGTGGTGCCGTAGCGCACGTGCAGCGCCAGGGCGCCGTGCTGCAGCTCCACGTCGGCGAAGCGCCGCGTCCTGCCGTTCATCACGGTGGTGGACTGCGACACGGTGACGTTGACGCCGTTCTCCAGCGCCTTGCGGCCCGAGGTGAGCCGCAGCGCGCTCAGGTCGTTCTCCGGCAGGCTGGTCTTGATGAAGTAGTGCGTGTCGCGTCCCTCCGCCGTGAAGTGCAGGTCCTCCAGGTAGAAGGCGTTGTTCAGGACCGCCGCCACCTTGATGCAGTCCTCGTTGGCGATGTTGAGCGCGTTGGTGACCACGCGGCCCTGGACCACCGCCAGCATCACGCCCTTCCCGATCAGGGACTTGACGGTGGCGAACCACAGCCAGGGCTTGGCCCGGTCGCCGTGGCGACGGCTCAGCTGGATCTCCGGCATGCGCTCGAAGGACAGGAAGGCCCGGGACTGACGAGTCACTTCCTGCTGGACGCCGGAGATGGACTGGGAGACAAAGAGGTCCACAGGTCAGAACCGGACCACGTCCCAGTTACAGTTACTGTCCAGTACTTCACTACTGCGTTCTACTCTCTGGGATCTGAACACGCTTCAAGTTTCCTCGGCAGTTTTCTACATCCAACAAGGTTCTACCGTCACTTTCTTCATTTACTTCCTCTGACTCTTCTGAGGAGCTTGGTCTAATCTGTAGTTACTGTGTAATCTGTAGTTACTGTGTAATCTGTAGTTACTGTCTAATCTGTAGTTACTGTGTAATCTGTAGTTACTGTGTAATCTGTAATTACAGCGTAATCTGTAATTACAGCGTATTCTGTAGTTACTGTGTAATCTGTAATTACAGCGTAATCTGTAATTACAGCGTATTCTGTAGTTACTGTGTAATCTGTAGTTACAGCGTAATCTGTAATTACAGCGTATTCTGTAGTTACTGTGTAATCTGTAGTTACAGCGTAATCTGTAATTACAGCGTATTCTGTAGTTACTGTGTAATCTGTAATTACAGCGTAATCTGTAGTTACTGTGTAATCTGTAGTTACAACCTAATCTGTAGTTACTGTGTAATCTGTAGTTACAACCTAATCTGTAGTTACTGTGTAATCTGTAGTTAGTGTAATCTGTACTTCATTTGTATTTCCTGTGTAATCTGTGTAAGAACAGGTTTCAGTACAAACCAGGTGACAGTGACTCTCGGGTGATTCGCCAGCGAGCCGGAGAATCTGCTTTAATCTGCTTTGATCTGCTTCACTCAGCTTTGATCTGTTTTAATCTGCTTTAATCCACTTGAATCTGTTTTAATCCGCTTTAATCTGTTTTAATCTGTTTTAATCTGCTTTAATCCGCTTTAATCTGCTTTAATCTGTTTTAATCTGCTTTAATCTGTTTTAATCGACTTTAATCTGTTTTAATCTGTTTTAATCCGCTTTAATCCGCTTTAATCCAGAGGAAGAAGTCGCCGTCGTTCCCCTGGATGACGTCAGTGGCTTTATATTGTTGCGTTGCGATGAAGCATCATGCAGTACTGCAGTGGTCCCCAGGGGGCGCCAGCACACGGCGGTCTGGAGGCAGATCCTGGTCTTTGCTGCATTTTGGACCACATGAAAGCCTTTATTGCATTTTATTGAAGAAGTGGAATTCAGACGACACGGCGACGATATTTTGGTTTAACTGAGCTTGTTTTGTTTTTTAACCCCCCCAAACCCCCCCCCCCCCCACGACTCCTGCCACTGAAGAGAACCAAGCTTTCATTGGGGATTCGAAGTTTTCATGGGGTGTTTGTGACACGAGCAAAAGAATTTCTTGAAAAATAATTAACCCAGTGGGGGGGGGGGGGGGGGGCTGTTCTGGTCTGATGTTGAAATAATGAATTTGAATTGAAATATGATTAAAAGCAGCAGGCGTCAACGTGACTGGGGAAGTGATCAGTGATTTCTGGTTTTATCACTCTTTGTTCTGCAGCTATTTATTTATTGATTTATTGATTTAAAACTTCCAGATAAGTCATATAACTGTGTGTTTTAATAAAGTATTGCTTTCTTTAATTTCCTGTGCTGCCTGCCGCGTGTCGGTATTCAGCTGAAGATCAAAGTGATGGGAGGCGACGTACGTGAACGTAAGTGAATATAAATGAATATAAGTGAATATAAAATAATATACATAAATATAAAAGAATGTAAAAGAATATAAATAAATATAAAACAATATCAAAGAATATAAAATAATATAAATGAATATAAAAGAATATCAATGAATATAAATTAATATAAATGAATATAAAAGAATATAAATAAATATAAAAGAATATAAAAGAATATAAATGAATATAAATAATATAAAAAAATATAAAAGAATATTAAAGAATATTAAAGAATATAAATAATATAAAAGAATATAAAAGAATATAAATGAATATAAAAGAATATAAAAGAATATTAAAGAATGTAAATAATATAAAAGAATATAAAAGAATATAAACGAATATTAAATAATATTAAAGAAAATAAATAACATAAAAGAATATAAAAGAATATAAAATAATATTAAAGAATATAAAAGAATATAAAAGATATATAGAATATAAAAGAATATAAAAGAAAAGACCGTCAGCGCCGCCATGAGGCGTCAGACGGTCCTGCGGCGGCGAGCAGGACTGCAGACCGGAGGCTTTATCTTCACCGCCTCTCCTCCTTTCCTTTCTCGTTTTCCTCACATCATTTCCTCCTACGTTCCCTTTTTACCCTCCATTTCCCGCTTTGTGCCGTTTCTCTGGACGAGAGGAAACGACTGCATTTCATCTTTCATTCGCTTGTTTTCTCACTTTCTGCTGCTTCGTTTTCACTTTGAACCTCATTGAGCTTCTTGATTTTCCTCCTCATTTCACACCTTTATCTTATTTTATCACGTCTACTTAACATTTGCTCGCCTCGCTTTTCTGTATTTGAAGTTTCCTCATAATGTTTCCTCATTTTCAAAACTGAAAAAAAAACCTGCTTATTTTTCTCACTGATGGCAAATGAAATGACACGTTTAATATTTTGTTGCCGAGCCGTGGATAAACGACGTCGTTCACATTTTCACAGCAGGTCGTCTTTCCTAACATCCTGCCCACCATTCCGACCTCACATTTACTTTAGAACTATTACATTTCCTCTTTGGTGTTGCTCTGTATGTACGGCTGGAACGTTTGCTACGTGTTCAAAAGAAACGTACGTGAGTCTTAATGTGACTGATTTTGATTAATAAAAGAAAGACTGATTGTAAAGACTGACGTGTCGTTGTTTGATGGAAGCCGTTGATTGTAACGTTGTTCTATTGTTATACGTCCCAATAAACTCATTTAAGAGAAGAAAGAGAACAGAAGTGATGATTGTGGAGACGGAATCAGCCTGACGTGTGTCGACCACTTTGTGTTTCCAGATGTTTTCCAGATGTTTTCCTGAACCCGTGGTCACTTCGTGTTGCAGCTGCAGGTGAACGACTCACCGGCAGGTCGTCCCACAGCTGGCTCTTCTTCATCTCCAGCGACGGCTGCGTCAGGTCGAACTTGGGGATGGGGAACCCCGGGATGGCGTTGTGAAGGTGGAACCCAAACGTCACCAGCCAGATGTTCACATCTGCACAGAAGCCCTGAATTAACTGGAGACTGCAAATGAGACACGAAGGAGATCTCGTCTGTTTTGTTTTGTATTCATATGAAACAGCAGACGAAGCGCCGCTGCTCCCTGAATAAACATCAATGCGCCGCTGCAGCGCCGAGCTGCAAAAACTCCTGTTGCACTTTGTAATGGACCATAACATCTTTGCTACGTTACTTGAGAAATGGAAAACAAAACTTTATTGGCACAACGTGCAGCATTCCCAACGCGCAGCATTCAGCATTCCCAACACGCAGCATTCCCAACATTCAGCATTCCCAACGCGCAGCATTCAGCATTCCCAACGTGCAGCATTCAGCATTCCCAACGCGCAGCATTCCCAACATTCAGCATTCCCAACGTGCAGCATTCCCAACGCGCAGCATTCAGCATTCCCAACGCGCAGCATTCAGCATTCCCAACGTGCAGCATTCAGCATTCCCAACACGCAGCATTCCCAACGCGCAGCATTCAGCATTCCCAACACGCAGCATTCCCAACATTCAGCATTCCCAACTCGCAGCATTCCCAACGCGCAGCATTCAGCATTCCCAACACGCAGCATTCCCAACGTGCAGCATTCCCAACGTGCAGCATTCCCAACGTGCAGCATTTCCAACGTGCAGCATTTCCAACGTGCAGCATTCCCAACATTCAGCATTCCCAACGTGCAGCATTCCCAACATGCAGCATTCCCAACGTGCAGCATTTCCAACGTGCAGCATTCCCAACTCGCAGCATTCCCAACGTGCAGCATTCCCAACGTGCAGCATTCCCAACGTGCAGCATTCCCAACATGCAGCATTCCCAACGTGCAGCATTCCCAACGTGCAGCATTCCCAACATGCAGCATTCCCAACGTGCAGCATTCCCAACGTGCAGCATTTCCAACGTGCAGCATTTCCAACGTGCAGCATTCCCAACTCGCAGCATTCCCAACGTGCAGCATTCCCAACGTGCAGCATTCCCAACGTGCAGCATTCCCAGCATGCTCCTTGGCTATGTGTGTGGTGAGGTCCTGTGCCTCAGTGCACCACCTTGTGGTCGGTTCAGTACCTGTGACGTACTCTTTGACCTGGTGGATCTTGCTGACCGGGTTGTTGCTGCGGAACATGTAGAGGTTGAAGGGTTGGGGGTCTTTGCCCACCCGGGTCCAGGTGCTGATGTCGGGCGTGGTCCACCTGGGTAAGACCAACACGACAGGCCATCAGAGCGCCGTCCACGCCGCTCACGCTCTCCCCTGTCGGGGTCGACCCTACCTGCCGGCGGGGATGTCGTAGTCTCTGTCTCCGAAGTGCAGCAGCCGTGTGAGAGGGTCGTACAGACCCCCGTGGAAACCGATCACCAGCACAAAGTCTGGGTTGGAGTCAAAGTACACCTCGCCGTACGCCGTGTACTGGACCTGCAAACACACGTTGATGATGCGATACGGAGCCACGAGGCAGGCCGGTAACAGATCACGTGCTCGTGGCGCCGCAGACCTGTTTGAGCAGCAGGCCGTTGTTGCTGAAGACGGCCAGCGGAGTCCCGGTGTTGTCGCACGCAATGTAGAACTCCTCGCCGCTGCTGATCTCCATCGCAAACACGTGGCCCTGCAGGACAGCAAACGTCACAATCACACACATGATGAAGCTCTTCATTATGACCTGCGGGAGGGAGGGAGGGAGGGAGGGAGGGAGGGAGGGAGGGAGGATCCCGGAGGGAAGAGCGGCTGTTATTGACTCTCCTGCTGCTGCAGCTTCACCACAAACCTGCTTCAGTCTGGGGGATTTGAACGGCGCAGTGTTTGTACGGCCGCCACGCCGTCCAACATGGAGGCTTTTTCTCTCAAAAAGGTCACGTCTCTTTCTATGGAATTCTCTTCACACGTGTCACATCGTCTCGTTCGGCAGGATCTTGTGCTTCTGATCTGCTGCTTTTGTGGCTCAGAGTCACGGTTTGGTCGCAGGCGCCACTTGTTGTGTCGCGGCGGTTTTTCAGCAGTTTTGTTCTTTTTCCAATGTGTCTCATGAGAGGAGGGAGGAGGCGGGATTCTCTGTCCACAACTTTGATGACTAATAAAAATGAAACTGCTCAACTAGTCAAAAAGTTGTACTGAAGAGTCTCCTCTCTCATTTAATTGTGTTTTGAAGCCGATACGATATTCGCCATCAGAGGAGATAGCGTTAGCGAGATTACTGAGAGCCTTTGTTGGGTGAAAATCTTATTTTGAAAGGCAAATTGCGGACTTCCTGTTGGATTTAGGTCAGAGGTATCGTTTATTGATTTTTACGTCTTGATGAGAAGAACAATTGAGTTTTGGTTTGATCTCTCTATGACATTCCTCCAGGCCATGGTGGCCATTGTAGTGTTTTTAGGTGGCCGCTTGAGTATTTCTAGGTGGCGCTAGAGAGCACATTTTGGCACTCTGGGGGTTAATGTTTACATTTTCTTAAATCTTTCCCAACTCTTAATGAGCATGTCAGATTTGTTGAGTTTTTGAGCGATTTCAGGGGGTCAGTCATTGTTATGAAATGTCTAAAAGCTAATACATTTCATAAATGCTTGTGGATCAGATGGCTGATCAACAAGCAAACTGACAATCATGCATGTTAAAATATATTGAAACAATAATACATATTGTACTTTACCTATGTGAGACTGCTGAGTTAGCACTTTAACAGGGTCAGGGCATCAATTTCCAATTAGTATATGTACAAATACCGTATATCCCAAAACACATTTATATGTTACTGTTTACTTAAAAATACAAGACATTCCCAGGAGTTTTTGTACAAACTCCAGCTCAAGTGGTTAGAGTATTTTCTAGAAGTATTTAAAATCCTCAAAGCTGCACTTGAACTAAACCCAGACTGATGTTTGATGTTTATTAATTCATTAATTCATGTTTTTATTATTTTGCTGATCGTGGAGAGAAACAGTTTCACCAAAAGCTAAAAGGACGTTATAAAAAAATCCTTTAATTTAAATATAGTTTCTGTGTGCTGAGTCGACAGTAATTCTGTGCTTTTCCCTCAATAAATATCATTACAAGCTTCAGTCTTCAGGACAAAAACAACGTGATTAATCACAATTAATTACAGAAACTTGCACTAATATATAATTGGTGGTGGAAATGATCCTTGTGCTCAATATGGCACATTCACAGTCGCCTGGTGAAAACAGGGGTTGCTGGTTCAAATGCCCCGTCCGTCCAAACAGCCTAATAAATGAAGCGAAGGCTCAGGAGCGGCAGCCGACCTGCAGGTCGTAGTAGAAGGAGGTGATCTCGGAGCTGGAGTGGTTGTAGACGTGGGTGATCCTGGTGGGGTAGTTCAGGTCCGCGTAGAAGAACTGCAGGTGTTGGCCCAGACTGTTCCTGGACGCCACCCGCCGCCCCAGACCGTCGTACCGGTACTGGATGGTCCAGCTAGCTGCTTTGCTGTACACGCGAACCAGGAGGCCTGAATACAGAGGAGGAGGAGGAGGAGGAGGAGGAGGAGAAAGCAGAACTCCTCACCACGTTGCTTCTGGTGTGACCACCATGAACCACGGAGGGAATATTTGATCGTCTTACCTTTGGAGTTGTACTCGAAGATCTCGGCTCCCCTCTGCCTCAGGAAGCCGTCCTCGTCCAGCCGGTACTGGACGTCCCCCAGACGGGTGATCCGGTCTCTCAGGTCGTAGCGTAGCGGCGTCAGACGTCCACTGTTCCCCGGGTTCAGCAGGTGCAGGTTCCCATTCAGGTCATAATTGTACCTGAAGGACCAACATGGCGTCAGCAGCTGGCATCAGCAGAACGTGTGTTTGTTTCTCAGGTACGGTGGTGCAGCTGTGGTGAGTCGCCGTCGCCTCGACAAGCTGATTGAACGACCCTTGTGGTAGAGCGTGGTACTGCAGGACCGGACAGACAAAGAACTAGAAAAAGCTGTTGAGTAAAACGTTGTGACTCATGAACGCCGACCGACCTCCACATCATCTTCTCGTTGAGCGAGACGGTCTGCAGCTGCCCGTCCACGTCGTACTCGTAGCCGTACTTGGTGGTGTTGGCAAACGGTCCGATTTTGATCTCCCTCTTGGTGACCCGGCCCATGTTGTCGTACTGGATGGTGATCCAATACATGAGGGAGCGGAAGATCTCGTACTGGATCTCCTTGATGCGGCCGTGCTGGTCGAAGTGTTTGGTGTAGGTCATCACCGCCGTGGAGATGATCTGAGGGAGAAGAGCCCAGCGACCAACATCAACCGTTGGCCTCACACACAACCAAAGAGTTCAGAAGCACAGACGAAGCTTCGGGGATCAGAAGCCTCCGCAGGTTGGAGCAGAAATTTGTGATCCGTGAATTACGTTGATATCAGAACCCGATAGCGACACTGTATCGGATCGGCTCCGTCCCGACCTTCAGCGTATTGATAAGCGTTAATAAGCCGTGTTGTGTTTCCAGGTGGAGTCGCTCGGTGTCAGTAGTTCTGTAGGAAGCAATCGGTCAGTGTAGGACCAGTGGAGTCGCTCGGTGTCAGTAGTTCTGTAGGAAGCAATCGGTCAGTGTAGGACCAGTGGAGTCGCTCGGTGTCAGTAGTTCTGTAGGAAGCAATCGGTCAGTGTAGGACCAGTGGAGTCGCTCGGTGTCAGTAGTTCTGTAGGAAGCAATCGGTCAGTGTAGGACCAGTGGAGTCGCTCGGTGTCAGTAGTTCTGTAGGAAGCAATCGGTCAGTGTAGGACCAGTGGAGTCGCTCGGTGTCAGTAGTTCTGTAGGAAGCAATCGGTCAGTGTAGGACCAGTGGAGTCGCTCGGTGTCAGTAGTTCTGTAGGAAGCAATCGGTCAGTGTAGGACCAGTGGAGTCGCTCGGTGTCAGTAGTTCTGTAGGAAGCAATCGGTCAGTGTAGGACCAGTGGAGTCGCTCGGTGTCAGTAGTTCTGTAGGAAGCAATCGGTCAGTGTAGGACCAGTGGAGTCGCTCGGTGTCAGTAGTTCTGTAGGAAGCAATCGGTCAGTGTAGGACCAGTGGAGTCGCTCGGTGTCAGTAGTTCTGTAGGAAGCAATCGGTCAGTGTAGGACCAGTGGAGTCGCTCGGTGTCAGTAGTTCTGTAGGAAGCAATCGGTCAGTGTAGGACCAGTGGAGTCGCTCGGTGTCAGTAGTTCTGTAGGAAGCAATCGGTCAGTGTAGGACCAGTGGAGTCGCTCGGTGTCAGTAGTTCTGTAGGAAGCAATCGGTCAGTGTAGGACCAGTGGAGTCGCTCGGTGTCAGTAGTTCTGTAGGAAGCAATCGGTCAGTGTAGGACCAGTGGAGTCGCTCGGTGTCAGTAGTTCTGTAGGAAGCAATCGGTCAGTGTAGGACCAGTGGAGTCGCTCGGTGTCAGTAGTTCTGTAGGAAGCAATCGGTCAGTGTAGGACCAGTGGAGTCGCTCGGTGTCAGTAGTTCTGTAGGAAGCAATCGGTCAGTGTAGGACCAGTGGAGTCGCTCGGTGTCAGTAGTTCTGTAGGAAGCAATCGGTCAGTGTAGGACCAGTGGAGTCGCTCGGTGTCAGTAGTTCTGTAGGAAGCAATCGGTCAGTGTAGGACCAGTGGAGTCGCTCGGTGTCAGTAGTTCTGTAGGAAGCAATCGGTCAGTGTAGGACCAGTGGAGTCGCTCGGTGTCAGTAGTTCTGTAGGAAGCAATCGGTCAGTGTAGGACCAGTGGAGTCGCTCGGTGTCAGTAGTTCTGTAGGAAGCAATCGGTCAGTGTAGGACCAGTGGAGTCGCTCGGTGTCAGTAGTTCTGTAGGAAGCAATCGGTCAGTGTAGGACCAGTGGAGTCGCTCGGTTTCAGTAGTTCTGTAGGAAGCAATCGGTCAGTGTAGGACCAGTGGAGTCGCTCGGTGTCAGTAGTTCTGTAGGAAGCAATCGGTCAGTGTAGGACCAGTGGAGTCGCTCGGTGTCAGTAGTTCTGTAGGAAGCAATCGGTCAGTGTAGGACCAGTGGAGTCGCTGTGTGCTCACCTGGTTGATGTCATAATAAATGACTCCAAACTTCCCAAACTGCTCCACCTTCCCAGAAATGTCGTCGAACTGGTAGAGGTCGATGGGCAGCGGCGTCTCGTTGATGACGGCCTGCATGCTGGTGACCCTGAAGCTGTTGTCGTAGGTGTAGTCGAAGCGGGCGTTCACCATGCCGTCCTCGCTGAAGCGGAATATCTGGCGGTCCACCAGCGGGCCGATCTGGCGGTACCGGATGGAGCAGATGAAGCCCTCGCTCTGCAGGTTGACCGTCTTGAGCACGCCGGCAGTCTCGTCGTACGTGAAGCTGACCCGCGTGGAGTCGTAGAGGATCTCGGCCAGCTTGTTCTGGTGGGGGCGGACACAACACGGGTCACAGAGGGACGCCACGTATAAAACACGATGCCTCACCAGGACCGAAAGAAGAAAGAAGAAATCAGTACCTGTCTGCGGTATTTGTACAGGATCCGGCGGCCGGTGCCGAGATGGGCCACTCGGAGGAGCTGGAGAAAGACGGACAGGAAACAACGATCACTCATCGTCCCGGTGGTCCAGCAGGAGGTCCGGCTGGTCGACGCTCACCTGTCCGTCTTCAGAATAGTCCACCGTGACGGAGGCGTTGCTCTCCGGAGGGGTGTAGATGTTCCTGTAGTACCCGACGGAGCGGATGGTCTGCATGGTGTGTCGAGCCACGCTGGGCATGGTGACGGCCGACAGCCGGTCCCCCGAGTCGTAGTCCAAGATGTACTGGTGCTGGCTGTGCAGCAGCAAGACCATGGACTGAGGGGGACACAAGGCCGTCACAAACCAGGACCATGGACTGAGGGGGACACAAGGCCGTCACAAACCAAGACCATGGACTGAGGGGGACACAAGACCGTCACAAACCAAGACCATGGACTGAGGGGGACACAAGACCGTCACAAACCAGGACCATGGACTGAGGGGGACACAAGACCGTCACAAACCAGGACCATGGACTGAGGGGGACACAAGACCGTCACAAACCAGGACCATGGACTGAGGGGGACACAAGGCCGTCACAAACCAAGACCATGGACTGAGGGGGACACAAGACCGTCACAAACCAGGACCATGGACTGAGGGGGACACAAGGCCGTCACAAACCAGGACCATGGACTGAGGGGGACACAAGGCCGTCACAAACCAGGACCATGGACTGAGGGGGACACAAGGCCGTCACAAACCAGGACCATGGACTGAGGGGGACACAAGGCCGTCACAAACCAGGACCATGGACTGAGGGGGACACAAGGCCGTCACAAACCAGGACCATGGACTGAGGGGGACACAAGACCGTCACAAACCAAGACCATGGACTGAGGGGGACACAAGGCCGTCACAAACCAAGACCATGGACTGAGGGGGACACAAGGCCGTCACAAACCAGGACCATGGACTGAGGGGGACACAAGGCCGTCACAAACCAGGACCATGGACTGAGGGGGACACAAGGCCGTCACAAACCAGGACCATGGACTGAGGGGGACACAAGGCCATCACAAACCAGGACCATGGACTGAGGGGGACACAAGGCCGTCACAAACCAGGACCATGGACTGAGGGGGACACAAGGCCATCACAAACCAGGACCATGGACTGAGGGGGACACAAGGCCATCACAAACCAGGACCATGGACTGAGGGGGACACAAGATGTGGACTCAGAGAGCAGACGCCACGAAGTACGATCCAAGAACTTGATAGACGTTAATGTTAACGTCTCGTTCCAGAACCAAGAAGAGGTGACAGTTTTTGAATAAAAGCCAGTGCTGCTCCAAAGAGGTCTGAAGACCGTGAGAAGGACTGATCTGGTGACAGTCTATTGAACGTGAGATGCTCAGGATCAGAGAGAAAGATCGATGTGTAGAAGTCATTAAGTGTGACTTGACTGACAAGCCTCAGATGAGGCGACATTGAGGCTGAAACGTTGATGATTCCTTCATCAACTAATCACCTTTACATTCATCATTTGGTTCAAAGAACTCTGAATCATCAAAGCATCAAAGCTGTAACATTCATAGTTTCACTCTGTAGTCAATGTCATTCAAGACCTCTGGTTCCACTGGTTCCACTGGTTCTACTGGTGCCACTGATGCGACGCCTTTGTGACGCCAGTGTTTTATAGCAGAACTGCAGATTTCACATTTCAGTTCAGTTTGTTTGAGCAGGACCTGGATTCTGGGCTTTGCTTCCTCGTTCCTGTCCTCCACTTCTGTCCTTTCCTGTCCCCCGTCCTCTCTCTTCTGTCCTGTCCTTTCCTGTCCCCCGTCCTCTCTCTTCTGTCCTATCCTTTCCTGTCCCCCGTCCTCTCTCTTCTGTCCTATCCTTTCCTGTCCCCCGTCCTCTCTCTTCTGTCCTATCCTTTCCTGTCCCCCGTCCTCTCTCTTCTGTCCTATCCTTTCCTGTCCCCCGTCCTCTCTCTTCTGTCCTGACACGTTAACATGTTTTTTCACTTTTATTAAGACATGTTGTAATTTCTTATGATCACAGTGTCGCAAAATCCTCCAGGACAATCCAAAGAGGGTTTGAATTCTTTGTACATTTAAATACTGCTGCCCCCTGGAGGCTCCTCGGTTTCCTCCCAGGGGGCGGAGCTTCAGCTCTCAGGCTCCTCCCATGAGGTCCAGCAGGGAGGCCCAGTCTCTACTGTGAAGGTTCCTATTGAAGGAACCCTGAACTCGTCCTGCTGCTGTTCAGACTGAATCTTTCCTTTCACACTCAATATGTCACTGTTATCCCCCTTTAGTCACTAATACACCCCCCCCCCCTTTAGTCACTATTACACCCCCCCCCTTTAGTCACTATTACCCCCCCCCCCCCTTACAAAATACCTTCAGATGACTGTGATCGGTGGCATTTAAATCAAATTAAAGTGCCTCTCTGGACGAAAGAGCTCGTCGTCTATCTGAAGATCTGCTGACAGACGTTTGTATTCGACAGGGAAACTATTGAGATGCACCTGGTTTCTAACCTCCTATATTTAATTCTGTCCTCTGGTGAAATGGTGAATTCTGGTTTCTAACCTCCTATATTTAATTCTGTCCTCTGGTGAAATGGTGAATTCTGGTTTCTAACCTCCTATATTTAATTCTGTCCTCTGGTGAAATGGTGAAATGGTGAATTCTGGTTTCTAACCTCCTATATTTAATTCTGTCCTCTGGTGAAATGGTGAAATGGTGAATTCTGGTTTCTAACCTCCTATATTTAATTCTGTCCTCTGGTGAAATGGTGAGTTCTGGTTCTGGACGGTGGCGACGACCAGCCACTTCAAAGTGAAACGTGCTGAATCAGCGCTGCTCACAAACTGATCATTACAAACAATCACATGATGAATGATCCTGCAGGAAAACTGCACTTTCAATGAAATACTGCGTTTGGTGCAAAACCTGAACACGTTGATTCCTTTGAAAGGAAAATAAAGAAACAATAAAACCTTTGCTGGTTTCAGTTGAAGCTTCTCATGGTTTCTTCTTCTATTCTGCTAATTTGACGTTTTTCATCCGTTCTGCAGACGCTTTTTTAAACGAGGCTCTGTTATGTGTTGCTGCTGCTGTCATCCTCCACCCCTCCACCACTCCACCCTCCACCCCTCCATCACTGCTCTTCCTCTCTACCCGGCCTCTAATGAAGCTTCCCTCCATCCCTGGAGTCTTGTTTCCTCTGTCTGTCTCTTCCTCCTCCACCCTGCTCCACCCTCCTCCACC
>NC_137652.1:488785-526285 GCF_963422515.1 Blennius ocellaris | reverse complement strand
TGTTTATCTGATCACCATGGTGATCGTTGTTTATCCAGCAGCAATACAAGGATTTCCATTAGATGTTAGTGATGTGAGTGTTTGGTTGGATGTTGGTCAGAGCTGGTTGGATGTTGGTGTGAGCTGGTTGGATGTTGGTGTGAGCTGGTTGGATGTTGGTCAGAGCTGGTTGGATGTTGGTGTGAGCTGGTTGGATGTTGGTGTGAGCTGGTTGGATGTTGGTGTGAGCTGGTTGGATGTTGGTGTGAGCTGGTTGGATGTTGGTCAGAGCTGGTTGGATGTTGGTGTGAGCTGGTTGGATGTTGGTGTGAGCTGGTTGGATGTTGGTGTGAGCTGGTTGGATGTTGGTCAGAACTGGTTGGATGTTGGTGTGAGCTGGTTGGATGTTGGTCAGAACTGGTTGGATGTTGGTGTGAGCTGGTTGGATGTTGGTGTGAGCTGGTTGGATGTTGGTGTGAGCTGGTTGGATGTTGGTCAGAGCTGGTTGGATGTTGGTGTGAGCTGGTTGGATGTTGGTCAGAACTGGTTGGATGTTGGTGTGAGCTGGTTGGATGTTGGTGTGAGCTGGTTGGATGTTGGTGTGAGCTGGTTGGATGTTGGTGTGAGCTGGTTGGATGTTGGTGTGAGCTGGTTGGATGTTGGCGTGAGCTGGTTGGATGTTGGTGTGAGCTGGTGTGAGCTGGTTGGATGTTGGTGTGAAGGTGAGCAGCGTCATGGGGGCCGTCCAGAGTCTCACCGATGGCGATGGCGTTGTAGGACACTTGCTCCATGTTGCGTCCGTCGTTGTAGAAGGCCAGATGCCAGATGCCGGTGTCCAGGAAGTGTATGAAGCCGGCCTCGTGCACGTTGACGGAGCGTGCGTGGCGGACCCCGCCCCCCGACTCGTCTTCGTAGGACGCCGGCGGACGGGCGAACGCCGAGTCTGCGTCGCTGAGCGCCCGCTTGTCTTTGGAGATGAGGCGGCTGCCGTCCAGCAGCTCCACGAAGTCGTACTGCATCGCAAACACACACACACACACACACACACACACACACACACACACACACACACACACACACACACACACACACACACACACACACACACACACACACACACACACACACACACACACACACACACACACTTTTTCAAGTGGACTGAAGAAACAGTGGAGGTTCACTTCTCTTCAAATGAATTGTCGTGTTTCCAGCAGACGTTTCTGTTGAAGGACTGAACAGTAGAAATGAAGACGGACACATTAGATTAGACGAGACACTTGTTGTCCCTCGTCTGGAGTGCGAACATGGAGCCGCGATCGCCGCGCCGTTGTACGACACGTCTTTACCAGATAAGAGGATTAGTCCCCCGAGAGGACGATTCACCAGACGGAGGATCTGCTCATTATGAACTGACAATCCAGAACACACTGATTATATCATATTATATTATATTATATTATAATATATTATATCATATCATATCATATCATATCATATCATATTATATTATATTATATCATATTATATTATATTATATTATATTATAT
Organism: Blennius ocellaris; assembly: GCF_963422515.1. Lineage (NCBI taxonomy): Eukaryota > Metazoa > Chordata > Actinopteri > Blenniiformes > Blenniidae > Blennius > Blennius ocellaris. Next base: position 524,756 of record NC_137652.1, on the reverse strand, counting down.
CATATCATATTATATTATATTATATTATATTATATTATATTATATCATATTATATCATATTATATCATATTATATTATATCATATCATATCATATCATATCATATTATAATATATTATATCATATTATATTATATCATATTATATTATATTATATTATATTATATTATATTATATTATATCATATTATATCATATTATATCATATTATATTATATCATATTATATTATATTATATCATATCATATCATATTATGTTATATTATATTATATTATATCATATTATATTATATTATATTATATTATATTATATTATATCATATCATATCATATTATGTTATATTATATTATATTATATCATATTATATTATATCATATTATATTATATTATATTATATTATATTATATCATATTATATTATATCATATTATATTATATTATATTATATTATAATTCTATCAGAGTCATGTTGCTGTTCACAGTTCAGAGTTTGTAACTTCCTGTTTTTCATGGTATTTATTACATTTCTTTATATACATGAGTGTATATAAAGGTTGTTGTTGTTGACGGTGTCGCCACACGTCGTTACTGTAAGTCACACCTGGTTTCTCTCCTGTTCAGACGTCACTGGGGACCAAGTGTCCATTTTGTCTTCTGTGAACCAGCAAATGTAAAATAATCAGATCATTTGCACTTTGATTCATTGGAAAAAGTGAATCAATAACAAACTGAACCAAACATTTCAGGAGATTATTGGCCGTAGTTTTGATCCATTTCTGAATCAATTCATTCGGACCATCGTCTGATTCGTGGGCCGGTTGACCTTTGACCTGCAGCTCTGAGTCGGTTCCCGAGTGTAGAAGTTGTGAGGGAGTCTTCACGTGACTGTCAAACATTAGGGGTCAGGGTCAGGGGTCAGGGTCAGGGGGAGGGGCTATATGGTATGGGTAGGGTTAGGGTTAGGGTCAATATAACTTGTCCTCCTCAGTCCATCTTGTGTGTGTGTGTGTGTGTGTCCAGCCCACCTGTGTGTGTGTGTGTGTGTGTGTGTGTGTGTGTGTGTCCAGCCCACCTGTGTGTGTGTGTGTGTGTGTGTGTGTGTGTGTGTGTGTGTGTGTGTCCAGCCCACCTGTGTGTGTGTGTGTGTGTGTGTGTGTGTGTGTGTGTGTGTGTGTGTGTGTGTGTGTGTGTGTGTGTGTGTGTGTGTGTGTGTGTGTCCAGCCCACCTGTGTGTGTGACGGAGGGAGGCCTTTGCGTCCATACACTCCCACAAGAGCGTCTTTCTGCACGGAGATGTTGAACTTCAGGAACTGAGGCTGGTCGATGTAGAGCTGAGACCTCCAGAACACACCTGGAACACAGAACCCAGACCTGAAGGTTCCCACGGCGGGACGCTAGCGCTCACACAGCGGGATGCTAACGTTTTGTTCAGTTGTTTGTTATAATAAAGATCAACTAAAAACCTCAATATGGATTAAAAAACATTGACTGTAATAAAGGCAACAGACTTTATGGAAGAGATTAAAGATGCAATCCCTGAAAATAATAATTCAATTAGAAATGTGTGTGTGTGTGTGTGTGTGTGTGTGTGTGTGTGTGTGTGTGTGTGTGTGTGTGTGTGTGTGTGTGTGTGTGTGTGTGTGTGTGTGAAGCAGCTGACCTGCTGGGACGTCCTGGACGGCTCTTCTCCCCACGTCCAGCTCTCCGGTGTCGATGGTGTTGTTCTCCAACAGGAACATTTTCCCTGCAGCAGAACACAAAGCTGAACCTTCCTGCTGGACCCAAGACCACCTGACGTCTGCTCAGCCGAGCCCACAGCTGCTCTGCTGAACCACCAGACGTCGTCCAGGGTTCCTCAGGCCAACAGCTCCACTTTATCTTTTAATGCTTTTCTCATCCAGGTGAAGCTCTGATCCTGGGACAGGGGCTGTAACCTGGACGAAGCTCCGCCCCTCCACTGGCTGATCTGAGGTCAGTCTGCAGGATGAACTGATCCTGGGACAGGAGCTGTAACCTGGACGAAGCTCCGCCCCTCCACTGGCTGATCTGAGGTCAGTCTGCAGGATGAACTGATCCTGGGACAGGGGCTGCAACCTGGACGAAGCTCCGCCCCTCCACTGGCTGATCTGAGGTCAGTCTGCAGGATGAACTGATCCTGGGACAGGGGCTGTAACCTGGACGAAGCTCCGCCCCTCCACTGGCTGATCTGAGGTCAGTCTGCAGGATGAACTGATCCTGGGACAGGGGCTGTAACCTGGACGAAGCTCCGCCCCTCCACTGGCTGATCTGAGGTCAGTCTGCAGGATGAACTGATCCTGGGACAGGGGCTGTAACCTGGACGAAGCTCCGCCCCTCCACTGGCTGATCTGAGGTCAGTCTGCAGGATGAACTGATCCTGGGACAGGAGCTGTAACCTGGACGAAGCTCCGCCCCTCCACTGGCTGATCTGAGGTCAGTCTGCAGGATGAACTGATCCTGGGACAGGAGCTGTAACCTGGACGAAGCTCCGCCTCTCCACTGGCTGATCTGAGGTCAGTCTGCAGGATGAACTGATCCTGATGGTGGTGCCTCCGTCATGTGAGGCACCATCAGTGACCACAATGAGTTCTACTTGGGTTTGTTTGTTTACGACGGTGGCGACTTGACTCACGACCTTTTATTGAAAACAATGACAACCTTTGCTTTGCTGGTCCGTGAACCATGAAGACGCTAAAGAAGAGCGAGAAGAAATGAACAAAGCAAACATCAACACACTGCAATGTTTACAAATCCCTTCAGACTTAATGTGTTCATCATGTCATTGAAAATATGTTTTTAAAACTTCATAAATTACAAAACCATGAATAACAACCTCTGAAATGTAGTCTTACTGTTATTTAACATCAAATAAAACCCTCATGAGAGAGCGCTCCAACCAGTCAACTCCGATAAATCTCTTCTTTCTTTTAGCTTTCAGCGTCGTCGTGGCAGCCGAAAGCCTCCAACATAAAACTCAAAGAGACCAAAGAGAAACCTACAAAGGGCTCCGCTTTCATCTGCACAGTCCCTGAAATCTACCAGGTGCTTTGTCACCTTTCAATAACCCTTTCAACTAATCTTATCTGCTTTACTGGAGCAATTTCTAATGCTTCGTTGCACATACTTCGGATTGTATAGACCTTCAAAATAAAGCATCTACTAATTATAACTTCTGCAAGACAAGAAGCACCAGTGTAAAGACACTTCCAACGTGAAATTCACCAGAACCACCAGGTACTTGAGTCCTTTACAAAGACCCTCGAAGAAAACCTGCGGTGAAGCTCACGTTTGATTGTTTATTGAAGTCATGTGACTCGTCTCACTGCTGCTCTTTGATCTTCATCCACTGACCATCAACCATGAAGGACCGTCTCCTCCACACTGGAGGTCCCAGTGACAGGATCTTCAGGCTGGTGTGTCACAGTGACAGGATCTTCAGGCTGGTGTGTTACAGTGACAGGATCTTCAGGCTGGTGTGTTACAGTGACAGGATCTTCAGGCTGGTGAGTTACAGTGAGAGGATCTTCAGGCTGGTGAGTTACAGAAAGAGGATCTTCAGGCTGGTGCGTTACAGTGACAGGATCTTCAGGCTGGTGAGTTACAGTGAGAGGATCTTCAGGCTGGTGTGTTACAGAAAGAGGATCTTCAGGCTGGTGCGTTACAGTGACAGGATCTTCAGGCTGGTGTGTCACAGTGACAGGATCTTCAGGCTGGTGTGTTACAGTGACAGGATCTTCAGGCTGGTGTGTTACAGTGACAGGATCTTCAGGCTGGTGAGTTACAGTGAGAGGATCTTCAGGCTGGTGAGTTACAGTGAGAGGATCTTCAGGCTGGTGTGTCACAGTGACAGGCTCTTCAGGCTGGTGAGTTACAGTGAGAGGATCTTCAGGCTGGTGTGTTACAGAAAGAGGATCTTCAGGCTGGTGAGTTACAGTGACAGGATCTTCAGGCTGGTGTGTCACAGTGACAGGATCTTCAGGCTGGTGTGTGACAGTGACAGGATCTTCAGGCTGGTGAGTTACAGTGAGAGGATCTTCAGGCTGGTGTGTTACAGTGACAGGATCTTCAGGCTGGTGAGTTACAGTGAGAGGATCTTCAGGCTGGTGTGTTACAGAAAGAGGATCTTCAGGCTGGTGCGTTACAGTGACAGGATCTTCAGGCTGGTGTGTCACAGTGACAGGATCTTCAGGCTGGTGTGTGACAGTGACAGGATCTTCAGGCTGGTGTGTTACAGTGACAGGATCTTCAGGCTGGTGAGTTACAGTGAGAGGATCTTCAGGCTGGTGTGTTACAGAAAGAGGATCTTCAGGCTGGTGAGTTACAGTGAGAGGATCTTCAGGCTGGTGTGTTACACTGAGAGGATCTTCAGGCTGGTGTGTTACAGACAGAGGATCTTCAGGCTGGTGTGTTACAGTGACAGGATCTTCAGGCTGGTGTGTTACAGAAAGAGGATCTTCAGGCTGGTGTGTTACAGAAAGAGGATCTTCAGGCTGGTGTGTTACAGAAAGAGGATCTTCAGGCTGGTGAGTTACAGAAAGAGGATCTTCAGGCTGGTGTGTTACAGAAAGAGGATCTTCAGGCTGGTGTGTTACAGAAAGAGGATCTTCAGGCTGGTGAGTTACAGTGAGAGGATCTTCAGGCTGGTGTGTAGGTCAATCCTCCTGAACACTAAAGTTAAACTAACGTTCTGCTAAATGAAACTTCAGAAACTTTGTTCATCTTCAAACTGAACTTTTATGTTCAAACTGTTTCTTTGTCGTGAACGTCTGTAATTCCATCGTCCGTCCTGCTGAGAACCCAACGCTGGGAACCGCTACAGTCCAGACATCTGGCCAGTAAAACTCTGTGTGTGTGTGTGTGGGGGGGGGTTTAGAACCTCACATTAATATGAGCTGTGGTACATATCAGCAGGCTTCAACCTCGGCTACAACACACACACACACACACACACACACACACACACACACACACACACACACACACACACACACACACACACACACACACACACACACACACACACACACACCTGTTCTCAATAAGATTGCAATAAAAGGCCTGAATGACATTAGAGCTGTTCAGTATTTGGAGTAGTTTAAGGTTCTAGACGTTAGAGAAGCACTGAGCTGTGACTCCCCTCGTTGGAGGAATCCAGTCGTTGTTCATCTCAATGTATGAAGCCGCTGCGGCCCTCCGGCTCCTTCTGAGGCTCCATGACGACCTTCCCTGTGTGACCGTCAGGAAACATGTTGCACCTCTGGACGGTGAAAACTGTGAACTAAAGAGACTCCGTGGCTGCTGAGTCTCACTTCAGCTGATTCGTCAGTTGAGTTACTCCCAGAGCTCAAAGTAACTAAAACCTCAGTAAAAGTAACTAGAAGCATCAGTGCACTGTGTGTTCCTCTGTGGAGTCGGGATGTTCTGCAGCGAGCAGATGTTCCAGGTTCCACCAGGTGTTGATGGTCCTGTGCAGAAGATTCACCCTGCAGAGGATTCACCCCTTCACCCCTGCAGAGGATTCACCCTGAGAGGATTCACCCCTTCACCCCTGCAGAGGATTCACCCCATGCAGAGGATTCACCCCTTCACCCCTGCAGAGGATTCACCCCATGCAGAGGATTCACCCCTTCACCCCTGCAGAGGATTCACCCCATGCAGAGGATTCACCCCTTCACCCCTGCAGAGGATTCACCCTGAGAGGATTCACCCCTTCACCCCTGCAGAGGATTCACCCTGAGAGGATTCACCCTAAGAGGATTCACCCTGTCCAGGGTTCCAGGAGACGAGGAAGCGACGGAGACGTGACGCTGAAAGAGAACGACAAGATGACAAAGGCAGAGCGACGGCAGGATGTAGGGAGTGTGGACGTCCAGAACGGCCGGACTGGCAGGACGTAGGGAGTGTGGACGTCCAGAACGGCCGGACTGTCAGGATGTAGGGAGTGTGGACGTCCAGAACGGCCGGACTGGCAGGACGTAGGGAGTGTGGACGTCCAGAACGGCCGGACTGTCAGGATGTAGGGAGTGTGGACGTCCAGAACGGCCGGACTGGCAGGATGTAGGGAGTGTGGACGTCCAGAACGGCCGGACTGGCAGGATGTAGGGAGTGTGGACGTCCAGAACGGCCGGACTGGCAGGATGTAGGGAGTGTGGACGTCCAGAACGGCCGGACTGGCAGGATGTAGGGAGTGTGGACGTCCAGAACGGCCAGACTGTCAGGATGTAGGGAGTGTGGACGTCCAGAACGGCCGGACTGGCAGGACGTAGGGAGTGTGGACGTCCAGAACGGCCAGACTGTCAGGATGTAGGGAGTGTGGACGTCCAGAACGGCCGGACTGGCAGGACGTAGGGAGTGTGGACGTCCAGAACGGCCGGACTGGCAGGATGTAGGGAGTGTGGACGTCCAGAACGGCCTGACTGTCAGGATGTAGGGAGTGTGGACGTCCAGAACGGCCTGACTGTCAGGATGTAGGGAGTGTGGACGTCCAGAACGGCCGGACTGGCAGGATGTAGGGAGTGTGGACGTCCAGAACGGCCGGACTGGCAGGATGTAGGGAGTGTGGACGTCCAGAACGGCCTGACTGGCAGGATGTAGGGAGTGTGGACGTCCAGAACGGCCTGACTGGCAGGATGTAGGGAGTGTGGACGTCCAGAACGGCCGGACTGGCAGGATGTAGGGAGTGTGGACGTCCAGAACGGCCGGACTGGCAGGATGTAGGGAGTGTGGACGTCCAGAACGGCCGGACTGTCAGGATGTAGGGAGTGTGGACGTCCAGAACGGCCTGACTGGCAGGATGTAGGGAGTGTGGACGTCCAGAACGGCCGGACTGTCAGGATGTAGGGAGTGTGGACGTCCAGAACGGCCTGACTGGCAGGATGTAGGGAGTGTGGACGTCCAGAACGGCCGGACTGGCAGGATGTAGGGAGTGTGGACGTCCAGAACGGCCGGACTGGCAGGATGTAGGGAGTGTGGACGTCCAGAACGGCCAGACTGGCAGGATGTAGGGAGTGTGGACGTCCAGAACGGCCTGACTGGCAGGATGTAGGGAGTGTGGACGTCCAGAACGGCCTGACTGGCAGGATGTAGGGAGTGTGGACGTCCAGAACGGCCGGACTGTCAGGATGTAGGGAGTGTGGACGTCCAGAACGGCCTGACTGGCAGGATGTAGGGAGTGTGGACGTCCAGAACGGCCGGACTGGCAGGATGTAGGGAGTGTGGACGTCCAGAACGGCCGGACTGGCAGGATGTAGGGAGTGTGGACGTCCAGAACGGCCGGACTGGCAGGATGTAGGGAGTGTGGACGTCCAGAACGGCCGGACTGGCAGGATGTAGGGAGTGTGGACGTCCAGAACGGCCGGACTGGCAGGATGTAGGGAGTGTGGACGTCCAGAACGGCCGGACTGTCAGGGTGTAGGGAGTGTGGACGTCCAGAACGGCCGGACTGGCAGGATGTAGGGAGTGTGGACGTCCAGAACGGCCAGACTGTCAGGATGTAGGGAGTGTGGACGTCCAGAACGGCCGGACTGGCAGGATGTAGGGAGTGTGGACGTCCAGAACGGCCGGACTGGCAGGATGTAGGGAGTGTGGACGTCCAGAACGGCCAGACTGGCAGGATGTAGGGAGTGTGGACGTCCAGAACGGCCTGACTGGCAGGATGTAGGGAGTGCGGACGTCCAGAACGGCCAGACTGTCAGGATGTAGGGAGTGTGGACGTCCAGAACGGCCTGACTGGCAGGATGTAGGGAGTGTGGACGTCCAGAACGGCCGGACTGTCAGGATGTAGGGAGTGTGGACGTCCAGAACGGCCTGACTGGCAGGATGTAGGGAGTGTGGACGTCCAGAACGGCCAGACTGGCAGGATGTAGGGAGTGTGGACGTCCAGAACGGCCGGACTGGCAGGATGTAGGGAGTGTGGACGTCCAGAACGGCCGGACTGGCAGGATGTAGGGAGTGTGGACGTCCAGAACGGCCGGACTGGCAGGATGTAGGGAGTGTGGACGTCCAGAACGGCCGGACTGGCAGGATGTAGGGAGTGTGGACGTCCAGAACGGCCGGACTGTCAGGGTGTAGGGAGTGTGGACGTCCAGAACGGCCGGACTGGCAGGATGTAGGGAGTGTGGACGTCCAGAACGGCCAGACTGTCAGGATGTAGGGAGTGTGGACGTCCAGAACGGCCGGACTGGCAGGATGTAGGGAGTGTGGACGTCCAGAACGGCCTGACTGTCAGGATGTAGGGAGTGTGGACGTCCAGAACGGCCTGACTGGCAGGACGAGGTCAGCTTCCTGCAGTCCAGGCCGTCGCCATGGAGACGCTGCGGGACAGCTCCAAATCATGGGTGGATGATGGGTGGGTGGTGGATGGGTGGGTGGATGAGTGGGTGGATGATGGGTGGATGATGGGTGGATGATGGGTGGATGATGGGTGGGTGGATGGGTGATGGATGGATGATGGATGATGGATGGATGATGGATGATGGGTGGATGATGGGTGGATGGGTGGGTGGATGAGTGGGTGGATGGATGATGGATGATGGGTGGATGGATGATGGATGATGGGTGGATGATGGGTGGATGATGATGGGTGGATGATGGGTGGATGATGGGTGGATGGATGATGGGTGGATGATGGGTGGATGCCACAGAGACGGAGGAAATCTTCATTGTTAGTGAATAAATGTGAAAACGAGTGAATTCTCCTTCAGGAGACTTTAATAATCCAGAGTGACTCAGCATCCATTGTTTTCATGATTTCTTCTCTTTGATGTGGGGTCTGTCAGTGTGACAGCGCCCCTACAGGCTGCTAAAGGAACTGCTTCACATGTTCCCAGCACTTAACCTCCTCCAGGACTGTAAAGCTGCTTCCCAGCATTTAACCTCCTCCAGGACTGTAACCCTGGTTCCCAGCATTTAACCTCCTCCAGGACTGTAAAGCTGGTTCCCAGCATTTAACCTCCTCCAGGACTGTAACCCTGGTTCCCAGCATTTAACCTCCTCCAGGACTGTAAAGCTGGTTCCCAGCATTTAACCTCCTCCAGGACTGTAACCCTGGTTCCCAGCATTTAACCTCCTCCAGGACTGTAAAGCTGGTTCCCAGCATTTAACCTCCTCCAGGACAGTAAAGCTGGTTCCCAGCATTTAACCTCCTCCAGGACTGTAACACTGGTTCCCAGCATTTAACCTCCTCCAGGACTGTAACCCTGGTTCCCAGCATTTAACCTCCTCCAGGACTGTAACCCTGGTTCCCAGCATTTAACCTCCTCCAGGACTGTAACCCTGGTTCCCAGCATTTAACCTCCTCCAGGACTGTAACCCTGCAGACGAGCTTCACTTTGCTGCTTCAGCCAAACCTGGATTCTCGTCACAGGCTTTTTTAATTTCATTGTTTTTTTGGAAAAAAACAATTTGGGGTTTTTCTCTGGAAATACAATCACACACATGAACAAAATGCAGTTATTAGCTATGATAATGGGAGCAATGGACAGTATGAGTCACAATCCTTTTAACATTTAAAGACATTTTAAGAAGAAAAAAGAAAAGCAGGCAAACAACAATATGGAGTCGTCAGAAACAAAGATGATAGAAAATCAAATCCTGCTCAGACACAATCTTCCCACCAACTCCTTGTGTTCAAACATCAACTCTTCCAACCTCTCTAAAGCGACAGTCTGTGTGATTTTAAACTGATCTGTGTGTAAGAAATACACCTTCATCGTACGGCCACGCTCTTACAACATGCCAGTGAGTAAGGACGCCCCCCCCCTCCAGAAAGAAGAGCAGGAGCTCACCATTGTCTGTGGACACCATGAAGGTGTTGGGGGTGGTGTCTCTTCCCCCTCCTCCATTTTCAAAGGCGCCGTATCCCTCGCTCTCCTGGAGCTGCCAGTTCAGCCCGAAGAGGTGCATTGCTGCCGGGGGGAGGGGGGGGGAGGGGGGGGGGAGGGGGGGGGGGGTGTTAAAGCAATCAGGACGACTCAGTAAACGTGACACAATTCATTACAAGAAGACACCATTATATTATTTTAATATAACATAAATATTTAAACATGTCATTAATTCCATAAAAAACAGCAATTAATTACATGTAAAAGTGTGTGTGTGTGTGTGTGTGTGTGTGTGTGTGTGTGTATGTGTGTGTGTGTGTGTGTGTGTGTGTGTGTGTGTGTGTGTGTGTGTGTGTGTGTGTGTGTGTGTGTGTGTGTGTGTGTGTGTGTGTGTTTGAAGTGAGGAGATGCTCATTGTGCTGGATGAACAAAGAGCAGGGCTTCCCTCCACACAGCTGAGGAACCGGTTCTCACATGATGCAGGTGGTAAAGTCAATATCACACACACACACACACACACACACACACACACACACACACACACACACACACACACACACACTCTGTCTCTACAAACGGAATACACAACTTATGTGAAAGAGTTCTGCACACGATGACATCGTCTGCATATGAGGACATCGTCTGCATATGAGGACATCGTCTGCACACGAGGACATCGTCTGCACACGAGGACATCGTCTGCATATGAGGACATCGTCTGCATATGAGGACATCGTCTGCATATGAGGACATCGTCTGCACACGAGGACATCGTCTGCACACGAGGACATCGTCTGCATATGAGGACATCGTCTGCATATGAGGACATTGTCTGCACACGAGGACACGCCACCGCCTACAAAAGTGTTTATGGTCTTTGACCCGCAGTAACGGGACGTTTACTGGAGTAGTGGACACGTGGATTCAACCAGTGGACGTGATGTGAAACCACAAAAGGAGTTCCAGGTCTTGCAGCAGCATCAAGACGTGGCTGCAGTGCAACAGCCACTGAACACACACGTATTTAACTCCTTTGGAAATGTAATGGGAGAATGAAGGAGCTCATAATGTGGCCAGTAAAGTTTATGACAATCTTCCCATTAACGTTTGATATGATCACCACTTTATGAGGCAGTTTTGCATTTATCAGTGTTCTTAGAGGCTGAAGCCTGCAGGATTTATAGCCGACCGTCTGTTTGCTCCTCAGAGCGCCGCCCAAAGAGGAGAGCCGTAAAAAACTCAACAAAGGCCTGAGAACCTCCAGCGTGTAGAAACTTCAGCGTTCAATCAACTGATGTGGAGTCTTTTATGAGGAGGAATTGAAATGGAAGCTTCAACCTTCAAACCTTCACAAAGTTATCTGGTCATAGTGTACGACTCGCTGATAATATGTCCAACTCCTGCTGCTGAACTCTGGCCACTAGAGGGCGCCAGAACCAGCGACAACACGATATTTCAGGTCCTAATTCAATCCACAGTGAGGCGGTTTGGCGGCAGACGTGAAGAACCGGGTCCGTAGAGGAGGGAGAGTCCAATTAAACACACAAGACCCCAATTATTTTCCATCTGACGACGGAGATGTTGAACGTGAGAGGAAGCCGGCGTGGCCGCCGTGCGACCTGTTTGTGTTTGGCCCAGAGCCAGAGGAGCGTGGCGGCGGCGGCGTCCGGCCGGCGGGTCGTGACGTTGCAGACAGTCGAGTCAAGGACCAATTACTGATTCAACTTGGGAACGTTTAGTGAGAGAAACCCCCAACACACACACACACACACACCGCTCTCTGCCTCATTAAATTAGAGTCCTGCTGCGCGGGCCCGTTACCCACAAGCCTCGGCGGTGAGGACGGGAGCAAAGGGTCATGGGAGAGTGGCGGCTAATCGACAGAGCTGCTTGTCTGCTTCTGTGTGATAGAGTTAGAGGATTAATGACCATGGCAACAGTCACACAAGACGCACTTCCTCCAACACTGCCTTTTTAGGACATTTAGCCGTGAAGACAACATCTTTCAATATTTCTATGTCCGGAGATCTGGAGTCGTGGAAACCTGATTCTTCTTCTTCCTCCAGCGTCAACATGGACGTTGATTTGTTCAATAGGTTCCACCTCAAACTCCCACAGTGAGAAACGACTCAGCAGAAGGATGAACGACTCCTTTGAGCTTCACAAGAAATGTCACGTCTTATCTCCATGCCACAACTTTCCTTGAAAACATCCTTGAAAACAATGACTGGTATAACCAAGTCCCTGAGGTCCTGGAAGTGGCAGGTCCTGGAAGTGGCAGGTCCTGGAAGGGGCAGGTCCTGGAAGGGGCAGGTCCTGTACAGAGCCCCCTGTGTCCACTGGAGAGACTGCTGGGGTGACGGGGGAAAGTGGTGGCCCCGGTCCTGTCCACAGTTTGGGGCCTGGAGCTCCAGGTTGTCCCCCTGCAGCAGGACAGTCCGTCTCCCACCTGCAGACTCGTCTCCAGCAGGACCCAGCCCGACGAGGACGCCGTCCTCCTCCTGGAGCCTTGAACAACACGAACCGCTGCACCACCGGCCTCAAAACACTGGGACAGAGCGCCCCCTGCAGGCGGGTTTGAAAAGGCTTCCGGTCCACTCTTGAAGTTTGTGTGTGGATTGGTAGAGTGGGAACAGAAAGACTGAGCAGAGCCTCGGGCGGCTGCAGGCTTCACCTCCACTGAAGTGGAAATCAGCTTTTTCCTGAGACGTTGGGCCAAAAGCAGCCCCCCCCCCCCCCCCCCCCCCCCCGGGCAGGTCTGGACTTACAAGTGCAAATGATGGTTACCTTGAAATGTTTAGCAAAGAGAGAGAGAAGCTGTCCGGCAGCCGCAGGAAACAAGGTCCGAGCTCCACAGAGCAAAGCAGCGTCAGTGGAAATCAGTTTCCTTGAAGTACTGAGTGAAATTCAGCTCCAGGAGAACAAAGTGCTTCCAGCAGGAGGCAGTGATTGACAGTAAATGAGCTTCTGGCTGGAAGTTTTCTGTGTCTGATGACGAAGAAGGACGAACTCGTTGATTCCAGCAGCAGAACGACACAAAGCTCTGCTTGAACAAGACGTCAGCGTGTCAGATCACCTGCACAGGAAGTTGTCTTTGTCTGTCTGAGAGGAAACACTGGAGCCCTGCTCAGGAAGCTAACAGTAGGAACACAGACGATCCGTGTTTCTACAGACGATCCGTGTTTCTACAGACGATCCGTGTTTCTACAGACGATCCGTGTTTCTACAGACGATCCGTGTTTCTACAGACGATCCGTGTTTCTACAGACGATCCGTGTTTCTACAGACGATCCGTGTTTCTACAGACGATCCGTGTTTCTACAGACGATCCGTGTTTCTACAGACCATTCGTGTTTCTACAGACGATCCGTGTTTCTACAGACGATCCGTGTTTCTACAGACGATCCGTGTTTCTACAGACGATCCGTGTTTCTACAGACGATCCGTGTTTCTACAGACGATCCGTGTTTCTACAGACGATCCGTGTTTCTACAGACCATCCGTGTTTCTACAGACGATCCGTGTTTCTACAGACGATCCGTGTTTCTACAGACCATCCGTGTTTCTACAGACGATCCGTGTTTCTACAGACGATCCGTGTTTCTACAGACGATTCGTGTTTCTACAGACGATCCGTGTTTCTACAGACGATCCGTGTTTCTACAGACGATCCGTGTTTCTACAGACGATCCGTGTTTCTACAGACCATTCGTGTTTCTACAGACGATCCGTGTTTCTACAGACGATCCGTGTTTCTACAGACGATCCGTGTTTCTACAGACGATTCGTGTTTCTACAGACGATCCGTGTTTCTACAGACGATCCGTGTTTCTACAGACGATCCGTGTTTCTACAGACGATCCGTGTTTCTACAGACGATCCGTGTTCCTACAGACGATTCGTGTTTCTACAGACGATTCGTGTTTCTACAGACGATTCGTGTTTCTACAGACGATCCGTGTTTCTACAGACGATCCGTGTTTCTACAGACGATTCGTGTTTCTACAGACGATCCGTGTTTCTACAGACGATCCGTGTTCCCACAGACGATCCGTGTTTCTACAGACGATTCGTGTTTCTACAGACGATCCGTGTTTCTACAGACGATCCGTGTTTCTACAGACGATCCGTGTTTCTACAGACGATTCGTGTTTCTACAGACGATCCGTGTTTCTACAGACGATTCGTGTTTCTACAGACGATTCGTGTTTCTACAGACGATCCGTGTTTCTACAGACGATCCGTGTTTCTACAGACGATCCGTGTTTCTACAGACGATTCGTGTTTCTACAGACGATCCGTGTTTCTACAGACGATTCGTGTTTCTACAGACGATTCGTGTTTCTACAGACGATCCGTGTTTCTACAGACGATCCGTGTTTCTACAGACGATCCGTGTTTCTACAGACGATTCGTGTTTCTACAGACGATCCGTGTTTCTACAGACGATTCGTGTTTCTACAGACGATCCGTGTTTCTACAGACGATCCGTGTTTCTACAGACGATCCGTGTTTCTACAGACGATCCGTGTTTCTACAGACGATCCGTGTTTCTACAGACGATTCCTGTTTGTAGTCTCTCCTGTTCCGGCGGAGAGCCGGTGTGCAGGGTTCTGAACCCAGAAGCAGACCAGGAGCCGGAACAGGTGCAATTGTCAGTGGGTTTTATTGTGAACCAGGACCTGGGAGACGAGGAGGAGGAGACTCCAGGAGGCAGAGTACGCAGGCGGGAGGACGGCCGCAGGGAGGTGCTGCACGGCGAGGAGGAGCGCAGCAGGGAGGTGCTGCACAAGGAGGAGGAGCGCAGCAGGGAGGTGCTGCACGGCGAGGAGGAGCGCAGCAGGGAGGTGCTGCACGGCGAGGAGGAGCGCAGCAGGGAGGTGCTGCACAAGGAGGAGGAGCGCAGCAGGGAGGTGCTGCACGGCGAGGAGGAGCGCAGCAGGGAGGTGCTGCACGGCGAGGAGGAGCGCAGCAGGGAGGTGCTGCACAAGGAGGAGGAGCGCAGCAGGGAGGAGCTGCACGGCGAGGAGGAGCGCAGCAGGGAGGTGCTGCACGGCGAGGAGGAGCGCAGCAGGGAGGTGCTGCACGGCGAGGAGGAGGAGCGCAGCAGGGAGGTGCTGCACGGCGAGGAGGCTGGCCGAGGAGCTGGTAGAGCCGTGGAATACCTTCACACATGTTCCTCTTACCAGAGACCCAATCTTGTGACCCGGACCTCCTCCTGCAGGGCTGAAGAGGAGGAGCAATCAACCAGTTGAGTTCCTGCAGGAGCGTCAGTGAGGAGGATCCGGTGCTGGAGGAGGTGCTGGAGGAGGTGTGGATCCTCACACTCTCCAACCCAGACTCATCTGACTGAAACTAAAGTTTAAAACGATCGACATACAAAGCCGCTCCGCGGTCATGAGGGCCTTCATCCTCTCCACACAGTAGATCACAGTAGATCACAGTAGATCACAGTAGATCACTGCCCCCTGGTGGTCTGGAGTGTAAACAGGATGTGAGTTTGAAGCGATTTTAATTCAATCTAAAAATAGCGTCTGTCACCTGAGAGGAGTTTGTGTGTGAACAAGAAGGAGAGCAAGCGAAGAACTATTCTCTCCATCCGTCTCACCTCCGCTTCACTTTACGTCCGTAAAACAAAAGCCAGTCGACCCGAGTCCGGAGAGCGAGGAGCATTCAGACGTGCTTCCATCAGTCCCACTGGACCTCGGCGCCCCCTGCTGGGGCAGCTTGGATTTCACACCAATGAAACGCCTTCATTGTCATGTACTTTAAAGCAACTTGGAAGGTTGTGGTGAGGAAAGGAAGACGGAGCCATCCTTTGTAGAAGAAAAGTCCTGGACCAGAAAAGAGGCGGTGGGACGAAGGAGGTGAAGAGATTCATTCAAAGTCATCCGACCCCCACCGGGTGGACGGAGACGCTTCCAGCGCCGAGGCCTGGAGCTCTATGGGCCTCAATTAGTCACAGTGTGTGTGTGTGTGAGTGTGTGTGTGTGTGTGTGTGTGTGTGTGTGTGTGTGTGTGTGTGTGTGTGTGTGTGTGTGTGTGTGTGTGTGTGTGTGTGTGTGTGTGTGTGAGTGTGTGTGTGTGCAGACATGCTGCTACAGGTTCGTGCTTCACGCAGCAGAGCTTCATTTCTCCGCTGCGGCACTCGGAGGAGCTGAACACACGTCAGCATCTCCACCAAACACCACCAGAGGGAAGATCTGGGGCTGCACAAAACACACAAATGCTATGAAATCCATATTTTGGTTCATTTCTGACATCCATGAATGTAATGTCCATCGAAGTCTGAAAATCAAAAATAGTCAATTCATTAAAAAGATGAGATTTTTTCCTTGATTAAAAAATACCCTTCAAATACATGAAATGGCATTAAAAGGTTAAAAACCCTGGAAATAATTCTGGTATTTGGTATTTTTGTAAAATAATAATTGAAAAAAATGAAAATAATAATGAAGGTTTGCACGAGGATCAAGAGGTGACAAAGATAAAAATGAAAACTTAAATATTTGTATGGTAGAAGTCTGTGCTCGATGTTCCCGTGTTGATTTAAAGGATTGAACCGCAGCCGTGAACGCCGACTCACTAATACGAGGCTCTGAGCTTTAGCATTAACATTTTCTCTCTGTCTGTTCTCACAGATCCACACACACACACACACACACACACACACACACACACACACACACACACACACACACACACACACACACACACACACACACACACACACACACACACACACACACACACACACACACACACACACACACACACACACACTGACATAATAACATACCAGACAACATATGATCCATGTCTGTTCTGGCCAATGTTTTTCTTGGGTACGTGTATGTGTCAATCATACTGTGTGTGTGTGTGTGTGTGTGTGTGTGTGTGTGTGTGTGTGTGTGTGTGTGTGTGTGTGTGTGTGTGTGTGTGTGTGTGTGTGTGTGTGTGTGTGTGTTCTTACCTATGCAGTAGCAGAGCAGCACAGACAGCAGTACAGACAGTCCCACAGCACTCAGAGCCGTACACCTGAAGAACAGAGAGGTGTTGGTCTGGAGCTTCACTTCCTGATGGAGCTGAAGGTGGAGCTGGAGCCACGCAGTAATAAGTGTGTGTGTGTGTGTGTGTGTGTGTGTGTGTGTGTGTGTGTGTGTGTGTGTGTGTGTGTGTGTGTGTGTGTGTGTGTGTGTGTGTGTGTGTGTGTGTGTGTGTGTGTGTGTGTGTGTGAGAGAGAGAGAGAGGTTTAATACTGCAGCTTCACACACACTCTGAAAACCGTGAAGCTTCATTCCCACATCAGCTGAACTCAGCAGGAACAGTCCTGGTGTAGAGCCTGGAAGTGGACCTGGACCAGAACCTGGACCTGGACCACAACCTGGACCTGGACCTGGACCAGAACCTGGGCTAGAGACCCCTGGCTGTTGCTCCAGCAGGGTGTTGTTACCACGGCTGCCGCTCTGCACCGACTGATGACCAGCCATGATGGCAGGAAGCAACACGCTCCAGCCGGGGGGGGGGGGGCTGGAGGCTCCGCCCCCCTGGCGCTCTGGCTGTCCTCCCTGGGGGGGGGGGCCCTATCTCACTGAGGGTCATGGACATGTGAGGGGTCTGACATCTTGTTTGAGTTTGACGAATCAACTGATCCCGTCGCTCCGACAGTTTGAGGGAAAATGAATCGTCACTAAAAACCACATCATGACGCTGCACTTATTTCCTGCTGACTCACATGGAACCACATCATGACGCTGCACTTATTTCCTGCTGACTCACATGGAACCACATTTTCATGGATTCATTCTTTCCTGGACGAAAAACAAAAGCAACATTTTGGAGTTGTGAATGTTTCTAGAAAATATTTCATGTCATGTGACCCCCCCCCCCCCCCCCCCCCCCCAGTCATGTGACCCCCCCTCACCTCCACGAGCAGTACTTGGAGGACTTCTTGAACTTGAAGGCGGACCGGGACAGGGTGTTCCTGGGCAGCGGCCTGGTGGGGGGCGAGTACACAGAACCTGTGGCCATGGTGTAGCCGGGGGTGGCGCTGGAGAACAGGGGGGTGGTGCCGGTACCGGTCTTGAAGAGGAAGTGCCTGCAGAGGGACAGGAAGCAGAACCAAGAACCAAACGTCAGAGCAGCTCAGAACCACAACCACAACCAGAACCAGAACCAGAACCACATCCAGAACCACTTCCAGAACCACAACCACAACCAGAACCACGACAAGAACCAGAACCACAACCACAACCAGAACCAGAACCAGAACCACAACCAGCAGCTCAGAACCACCAGCTATGTGATGACAGTCATCCTGTTAGTAAGATGAGGGTGTCAGCAGGTGAGGGTGTCAGGTGAGGGTGTCAGGTGAGGGTGTCAACAGGTGAGGGTGTCAACAGGTGAGGGTGTCAGGTGAGGGTGTCAACAGGTGAGGGTGTCAGGTGAGGGTGTCAGGTGAGGGTGTCAACAGGTGAGGGTGTCAGGTGAGGGTGTCAACAGGTGAGGGTGTCAGCGGGTGAGGGTGTCAGGTGAGGGTGTCAACAGGTGAGGGTGTCAGCGGGTGAGGGTGTCAGGTGAGGGTGTCAGGTGAGGGTGTCAACAGGTGAGGGTGTCAACAGGTGAGGGTGTCAACAGGTGAGGGTGTCAGGTGAGGGTGTCAACAGGTGAGGGTGTCAGGTGAGGGTGTCAGGTGAGGGTGTCAACAGGTGAGGGTGTCAGGTGAGGGTGTCAACAGGTGAGGGTGTCAGCGGGTGAGGGTGTCAGGTGAGGGTGTCAACAGGTGAGGGTGTCAGCGGGTGAGGGTGTCAGGTGAGGGTGTCAGGTGAGGGTGTCAACAGGTGAGGGTGTCAACAGGTGAGGGTGTCAACAGGTGAGGGTGTCAGGTGAGGGTGTCAACAGGTGAGGGTGTCAGGTGAGGGTGTCAGGTGAGGGTGTCAACAGGTGAGGGTGTCAGGTGAGGGTGTCAACAGGTGAGGGTGTCAGCAGGTGAGGGTGTCAACAGGTGAGGGTGTCAGGTGAGGGTGTCAGGTGAGGGTGTCAGGTGAGGGTGTCAGCGGGTGAGGGTGTCAGGTGAGGGTGTCAACAGGTGAGGGTGTCAACAGGTGAGGGTGTCAGGTGAGGGTGTCAACAGGTGAGGGTGTCAGGTGAGGGTGTCAGGTGAGGGTGTCAACAGGTGAGGGTGTCAGGTGAGGGTGTCAACAGGTGAGGGTGTCAGCAGGTGAGGGTGTCAGGTGAGGGTGTCAACAGGTGAGGGTGTCAGCAGGTGAGGGTGTCAGGTGAGGGTGTCAACAGGTGAGGGTGTCAACAGGTGAGGGTGTCAGCAGGTGAGGGTGTCAGGTGAGGGTGTCAGCGGGTGAGGGTGTCAGGTG
Organism: Blennius ocellaris; assembly: GCF_963422515.1. NCBI lineage: Eukaryota > Metazoa > Chordata > Actinopteri > Blenniiformes > Blenniidae > Blennius > Blennius ocellaris. The sequence goes on along the minus strand of NC_137652.1, from coordinate 505,549 downwards.
AGGGTGTCAGGTGAGGGTGTCAACAGGTGAGGGTGTCAGGTGAGGGTGTCAACAGGTGAGGGTGTCAGCAGGTGAGGGTGTCAGGTGAGGGTGTCAACAGGTGAGGGTGTCAACAGGTGAGGGTGTCAGGTGAGGGTGTCAGCAGGTGAGGGTGTCAACAGGTGAGGGTGTCAGGTGAGGGTGTCAGCGGGTGAGGGTGTCAGCAGGTGAGGGTGTCAGGTGAGGGTGTCAACAGGTTCGGGTGTCAGGTGAGGGTGTCAACAGGTGAGGGTGTCAGGTGAGGGTGTCAGGTGAGGGTGTCAACAGGTGAAGGTGTCAGGTGAGGGTGTCAACAGGTGAGGGTGTCAGGTGAGGGTGTCAGGTGAGGGTGTCAACAGGTGAGGGTGTCAGGCGAGGGTGTCAACAGGTGAGGGTGTCAGGTGAGGGTGTCAGCAGGTGAGGGTGTCAGCAGGTGAGGGTGTCAAGTGAGGGTGTCAACAGGTGAGGGTGTCAGCAGGTGAGGGTGTCAGGTGAGGGTGTCAACAGGTGAGGGTGTCAGCAGGTGAGGGTGTCAGCAGGTGAGGGTGTCAGGTGAGGGTGTCAACAGGTGAGGGTGTCAGGTGAGGGTGTCAGCAGGTGAGGGTGTCAGCAGGTGAGGGTGTCAGGTGAGGGTGTCAACAGGTGAGGGTGTCAGCAGGTGAGGGTGTCAGGTGAGGGTGTCAGCAGGTGAGGGTGTCAGCAGGTGAGGGTGTCAAGTGAGGGTGTCAACAGGTGAGGGTGTCAGGTGAGGGTGTCAGCAGGTGAGGGTGTCAGCAGGTGAGGGTGTCAGGTGAGGGTGTCAACAGGTGAGGGTGTCAGGTGAGGGTGTCAACAGGTGAGGGTGTCAGCAGGTGAGGGTGTCAGCAGGTGAGGGTGTCAGGTGAGGGTGTCAACAGGTGAGGGTGTCAGGTAAGGGTGTCAGCAGGTGAGGGTGTCAGCAGGTGAGGGTGTCAGGTGAGGGTGTCAACAGGTGAGGGTGTCAGCAGGTGAGGGTGTCAACAGGTGAGGGTGTCAGCAGGTGAGGGTGTCAGCAGGTGAGGGTGTCAGCAGGTGAGGGTGTCAGCAGGTGAGGGTGTCAGGTGAGGGTGTCAGGTGAGGGTGTCAGGTGAGGGTGAGCTTTGTCCTGGTGGCCCTCCCTGACAGAGCTCAGTGTCAGACGACACCACCCCCTGACGTAGTAAACGCCGTCTTGTTCCTTAGCGACGCTGAAGATTGAAGCCAAGAGACGAGACGCTTCACAACGTGTCCCCCTGCTGGCGGCGTCTGGGAACTGCAAGTACTGTTTCCTGATTATACTGCATGTGCTGAACAGCGTCTGTCTACGACTCCTACTGAGCATAGTAGCGTATCCATAGTAACCGTGTGTGTGTGTGTGTGTGTGTGTGTGTGTGTGTGTGTGTGTGTGTGTGTGTGTGTGTGTGTGTGTGTGTGTGTGTGTGTGTGTGTGTGTGTGTGTGTGTGTGTGTGTGTGTGTGTGGAGTGTTTGGAAGCAGGAAGTGTGTGTATCTGGAATAAAACAACATAATCAAAGTTACAGAAGGACTGAATGATGGTCCAGGAGAATAACATGTCAGAATGAATGAACTGTGTCAGAACAACGTTCCTCAGAACAACGTTCTTCCAGCAACGTTCCTCAGAACAACGTTCTTCCAACGACGTTCCTCAGAACAACGTTCCTCAGAACAACGTTCTTCCAGCAACGTTCCTCAGAACAACGTTCTTCCAGCAACGTTCCTCAGAACAACGTTCCTCAGAACAACGTTCTTCCAGCAACGTTCCTCAGAACAACGTTCTTCCAGCAACGTTCCTCAGAACAACGTTCTTCCAACAACGTTCCTCAGAACAACGTTCTTCCAGCAACGTTCCTCAGAACAACGTTCTTCCAGCAACGTTCCTCAGAACAACGTTCTTCCAACGACGTTCCTCAGAACAACGTTCCTCAGAACAACGTTCTTCCAGCAACGTTCCTCAGAACAACGTTCTTCCAGCAACGTTCCTCAGAACAACGTTCTTCCAACAACGTTCCTCAGAACAACGTTCTTCCAGCAACGTTCCTCAGAACAACGTTCTTCCAGCAACGTTCCTCAGAACAACGTTCTTCCAACAACGTTCCTCAGAACAACGTTCTTCCAGCAACGTTCCTCAGAACAACGTTCTTCCAACAACGTTCCTCAGAACAACGTTCTTCCAGCAACGTTCCTCAGAACAACGTTCTTCCAACAACGTTCCTCAGAACAACGTTCTTCCAGCAACGTTCCTCAGAACAACGTTCCTCAGAACAACGTTCTTCCAGCAACGTTCCTCAGAACAACGTTATTCTGAGGGAATAATGAACTGTAAAGAGTAGGTTCTACCGGTTCTACCGGTTCCCACTTCCAAACAGACTGCTTTTCTTTGGATGTGGAACTTCCACGCCGACACATACATGTAGGGCTGCTGCAGTAATTACCAAGGTCACAACGTCTAATTAATGAGGGGCGGAGAACCAGCAGCTGTAATTACAAGCAGACGAGTCTAACGAGGCTGTGATTAACAATTAAAGCTCTTAGAACCAGAAGCCTTCAATTAACAGAGGCTGGAGGTGAGAGGAACCTCTTGATGGAACTCCTGGTTCTGCTGGACGTCTGGTTCTGCTGGGGGCCTGGTTCTGCTGGAGGTCTGGTTCTGCTGGAGGTCTGGTTCTGCTGGGGCCTGGTTCTGCTGGAGGTCTGGTTGTGCTGGAGGTCTGGTTCTGCTGGAGGCCTGGTTCTGCTGGGGGCCTGGTTCTGCTGGAGGTCTGACTCTACTGGAGGCCTGGTTCTGCTGGAGGTCTGGTTCTGCTGGAGGTCTGGTTCTGCTGGGGCCTGGTTCTGCTGGTCGTGGTTTCTCAACGTTCAGACGTTTGGTTCGGGTTCAGGACTCAGAAGAGAAAAGATCCAAACATTGTGACGGTTGATTGAAGTGAATCTTCCAAAGAGACTCTGACCGACAGTTATTAGGATTTTACAGCTTTTTCTTTGGATGGTGAATATTCCCGTCTCTGAACTCTGACTGTTCGCTCAATCTGCTCTAATTCAATACATAAAGACATTATTCAATAATTACTTGAATATGTCATTAATTCATTGGAATTACATCCATGAATGTATCATTGAATCATTGAAAGACCAATTCATTTCATGTCATTACTTCAGGATTTCCACTGGGGGGCGCTAGAGGTTCCATTCTGAGTCCCGTCCCTGGTGCGGCACACGAACACGTCCCTGGAGCAACATGGAACTCACTTGAGTTCCCAGTGTCTTGGTAGGTTTGAATTCTTTATTTAATAAAACTGTATGAGTGGCCGACAGAAGCCCAGGTGAAGTTCTGCTTTGTGGCGGTGGAACTGGTCAGTGGTGCTCGAGTTCCCTCTCAATCGTCTCACTGATCCAGAGAACCTTCCTGCAGATCCTCCGGAACGGAACCTCGTGTTCTCAAACGCTTGACTGGGTCAGCGTTAGCCCCGCCCACTGACTCTGATTGGTCAGTCTGACAGATGAAATTAATGCATGAAGCAACAGTGAAACCTCCAGTGAAACCTCCAGTGAAACCTCCAGTGAAACATACAGTGAAACATACAGTGAAACATACAGTGAAACTTCCAGTGAAACGCCGAGTCAAACGTGTCCAGTGAAACGTGTCGAGTGAAGTTTCCAGTGAAACTGGCAGTGGAACTTCCAGTGAAACGTCCAGTTAAACTTCCAGTGAAACGTCCAGTGAACCATCCAGTGAGACTTGCAGCGGAACTTAAAGTCAAACTTCCAGTGAAACGTGTTCCAGTGAAACTTCCAGTGAAGTTTCCAGTGAAACTGGCAGTGGAACTTCCAGTGAAATGTCCAGTTCAACTTCCGGTGAAGTTTCCAGTGAAACGTCCAGTTAAACTTCCGGCGAAGTTTCCAGTGAAACATCCAGTTAAACTTCCAGTGAAGTTTCCAGTTAAACTTCCAGTGAAGTTTCCAGTGAAACGTCCAGTGAAGTTTCCAGTGAACCATCCAGTGAAACTTGCAGTGGAACATCCAGTGAAACGTCGAGTGAAGAGCTGCAGTCAGTGGATTGAAACACGAGGAATCTGGAGACCAGTGAGTTTTTAATGGACTTTTCTGGAGCAGCGAACGTCTTTTTATCAATTCAGCAACTCCTGGTGATTTACTCTTCTGGCGCTACACACACACACACACACACACACACACACACACACACACACACACACACACACACACACACACACACACACACACACACACACACACACACACACACACACACAGCTCTGCTGTGTGCATCAACTGAAGCACACTGTAAGAAGCTTGATTTTGTCTTTTCTTAGTTTTATTTGCAGTTTATTTGAATTCACAGTTCACTTGAACAAGGAAAAGTAAATTCATGCTCACAGCCTCAGTGACGACTGGATTCATGATGTTGTGATAATAAGAGGCGGTTTGACACCTGCTGGAGCTTCACTGACACATTTTAAATCCAACATTCAAACATCTTATTGAACCAGGCATGTTTTAATTAATTAATCATTAATAATGATTATATATATATATATAATATATATATATATATATATATATTATATATATATATATATATATATATATATATATAATGTCTCATGAGGCCCAGAACGAAGAGAGTAAATGGAAAAGCTCTCATCTCGCAGCACAATGACAAATCTGCAGTTTGAAAAGTACAACAATGTCAACATGGTTTTCGAGAGACAACACTGCTGCTATTTCATGCGGATGCACAGAAAAACTAAACGGAATCAAACATAATTTGTATTTTTTACTATGACTCCAAAACAATGAAGGTAAAGTTTCTTATATAAAGTAATTATGAAGTTGATTCTTTTAGGCATTCATTCAAAAAAAGACCAATTGTAATTTGAGTACTGTAATTTCAAGACTTCGAATGTGAATGAGAACATGTCATACATATATATATATATATATATATATATAGATCTGTATAATTATGTCAATTATAATATTGATAATAATTATGTTGTAATGCCTGTAATATATATATATTAAATATAGGCAAAAGGTTTCCCATTCAGCACATTGGCCCGGCTTAATTGAGTTTCTTCATTTAAAGTCGTCTGGATGGAGAATTTCTCCCCAATGTTTTTTTTCATATTTTCATATTTTTATCAGAAACCTCTGGTTGATTGTGGTCGGAGCTGAACTCCGCTGAACTCTGGACAAACTCCAGACGTCTCTTCCGTTTGAAACACACACAATCTACGGACTAAATGTGCTGTAATCAAATATATAAATAATTACACCATTATGTAATTTATTAATTGTGTCATTGATGAATTAAAACGGGAATTGAATGTTATTGTGCCATTAAATGTGTTTTTAACATTTACGTTTAACATTACGTGTTTTAATGAATTAATCAGACATTTAATTATTTATTGGTGTGTTTATTTAATTTGGACACATTTAGATCATGAAATAATTAATTAAATACTGAAATAATTGTATGTTTTTTTTCCATAAAACATATTGGTATTTTAATGAATTGATGACACATTTAATGACACATTTATATATTTAATTCAAATGTTATGTTTATTTATTAACAGGATCACCCTTGAGGTGCAACATCTCATTTGGAAATGGTCTCAAAACAAAGAATAATAGAATAATAACGGGAATAATAAAATGTAATATTAAAAAAGATTAATAATAATTTAAACCAACATATAATAATGACTAATTAATTAATAGTAATTAATGACACATTTAATGGCACGTTTATATATTTAATTAAATGTTATGTTTATTTATTAACAGGATCACCCTTGAGGTGCAACATCTCATTTGCAAATGGTCTCAAAACAAAGAATAATAGAATTAAATATTAAAAAAGATTAATAATAATTTAAACCAATATATAATAATGACTAATTAATTTTGTAGTAATTAATGCCACATTTAATGACATATTTAATGGTGTATTTATTTCTTGGTTTTGGCGACACTTCGTCCTCCACAGGAATCTGCGGCGCTGCAGGTTGGAGGCCTGAACGTGTTTTCCGGGTGTTTGGGTGAGTCGATGACAGCGGAGCGGCGGAGGAAGATCAGCGAGCGGAAAATGAGAATAAGCGCCGGCGTTTAGCAGCGAGCAGCGAGTCGCCAGCCAGAACTAATCGGGCTGCACGTGACCATCTGCATCTACATCACATTAGCACTGTGTGTGAGTGTGTGTGTGTGTGAGTGAGTGTGTGTGAGTGTGTGTGTGAGTGTGTGTGTGTGAGTGTGTGTGTGTGAGTGTGAGTGTGTGCGTGCGTGTGTGTGTTTTACAGGTTAAGGGGGCCGTAGCTAACATGTTGATGGTAGGTGTTGCCTTACGCTGTGGCCTACCAGTTGCCGTGACAACAACTTGCTCCATACATTCCCACACACACACAAATAATACACACACACAATATATAATAGCTGCCCACCTCGCTGTGTGTGCGTGTGCGTGTGCGTGTGCGTGTGTGTGTGTGTGTGTGTGTGTGTGTGTGTGTGTGTGTGTGTGTGTGTGTGTGTGTGTTGGTGAAGGACTTTTTAATTTGCATTCTTTTCTTCTTTTAATTGGTCTTTCCCTCCCGGTGTGTGTGTGAAGTCCCACACACACACTGCAGGTTGTGTGTTGTTACTGTCAGTGTGTGTGTGAAGTCCCACACACACACTGCCAGTACCAACACACACTGCAGGTTGTGTGTGAACGTTGGGGTTTAATTGGCTCATTGATCTGTTGATCAGAGACTTCGGCTGCAGGAGACCAGTTCCTGTTTAGAAAGTGTTGGAAGGGGTCGTGACCTTACCTTACCTTACCCTTCCTGTGCAGGACTGACCTGTTGTTTGGTGAGTTAAAGCACAACAGAAGTGTTTGTTGTGTACTGCAGCTCCAGCCATGCTAACTAGCTTAGCCTTCCTGTAATCCTAAATGATAGAACGTTTCCTCAGGTGTTCCTCAGCCTCTGAAGCCCTTCTGGTCTGAGTCTTTACAAAGGAGTCGAGGGGAACAAAATCACCACACCTAGCACTGCTAACGGCTACGCTGCTTTGTCACAGTTTGACTCTGATGCTGAGAAATTCATCTAGAAATGCACCTAGCACCTAGCACCTAGCACATACCACCTAGCACCCAGCACCCAGCACATAGCACATAGCACCTAGCACATAGCACCCAGCACATAGCACCCAGCACATAGCACCCAGCACATAGCACATAGCACCTAGCACATACCACCTAGCACCCAGCACATAGCACCCAGCACATAGCACCTAGCACATAGCACATAGCACCTAGCACATAGCATATAGCACCTAGCACATACCACCTAGCACATAGCACCTAGCACATACCACCTAGCACATAGCACATAGCACCTAGCACATACCACCTAGCACCCAGCACCCAGCACCTAGCACATAGCACCCAGCACATAGCACCCAGCACATAGCACATAGCACCTAGCACATACCACCTAGCACCCAGCACATAGCACATAGCACCTAGCACATACCACCTAGCACCCAGCACCCAGCACATAGCACCTAGCACATAGCACATAGCACCTAGCACATAGCATATAGCACCTAGCACATACCACCTAGCACATAGCACCTAGCACATACCACCTAGCACATACCACCTAGCACCTAGCACATACCACCTAGCACATAGCACCTAGCACATAGCACATACCACCTAGCACATAGCACCTAGCACCTAGCACATAGCACCTAGCACGTACCACCTAGCACATAGCACCTAGCACATAGCACATACCACCTAGCACATAGCACCTAGCACATAGCACCTAGCACATAGCACATAGCACATACCACCTAGCACATAGCACATAGCACCTAGCACATAGCACCTAGCACCTAGCACATACCACCTAGCACATAGCACCTAGCACCTAGCACATAGCACCTAGCACATAGCACCTAGCACATACCACCTAGCACATAGCACCTAGCACCTAGCACCTAGCACATAGCACCTAGCACATACCACCTAGCACATAGCACATAGCACCTAGCACATAGCACCTAGCACATACCACCTAGCACATAGCACCTAGCACCTAGCACCTAGCACATAGCACCTAGCACATACCACCTAGCACATAGCACATAGCACCTAGCACCTAGCACCTAGCACATAGCACTAGCTGATTGGATCGATGAGTGACTGATTGATCACGAAGACAAAACTTCAGTACTTCATCTTATTTGTTCTCAGTGAAAAAAGAGAAGAAGAGCATCTCAGGAGACCCATGTGGACACAGTGGACATGGAGGACACGGTGGACATAGTGGACATGGAGGACACGGTGGACACGTTAGACATGGAGGACACAGTGGACACATTGGACACCGTGGACACTGTGGAACAGTTGTCTGGTTTCTGGTGTCACTGTTTTCACAGAAAATCGTCTCAGTGTGACGGAGTGACGTCCACACATGCTGACCTCACACAACAGGTGTGTGTGTGTGTGTGTGTGTGTGTGTGTGTGTGTGTGTGTGTGTGTGTGTGTGTGTGTGTGTGTGTGTGTGTGTGTGTGTGTAGCTGTCAGTGTGAGGATTAGCACCTCTGAATGAGGACATTGACGCCCTCGTCTCACCAGAGGAACAATAAACTCAAACCCTCCGACAATCATCTGGACTCAAGAATCGTTTTAAATCAACCTTGATGTTTTACATGAAATCTTTCCTGTTTGGGGCCACGAGGACCCGCAGGACCCGCAGGACCCGCAGGACCCGCAGGACCTGCAGGACCCGCAGGAGCTGCAGGACCCGCAGGACCCGCAGGAGCCGCAGGACCCGCAGGACCCGCAGGACCCGCAGGAGCTGCAGGACAGCCGCCGTCGCTCTGCCATTACAGCTGCACCGTGCAGCGCCACACCAGGCCAGGCCAGACCAGACCAGGCCACGCCAGGCCACACCAGGCCACACCAGGCCAGACCAGACCACGCCAGGCCACGCCAGGCCAGACCAGACCAGGCCACGCCAGGCCAGGCAGCATCACGCTTCCTCAAACCACCGGAGAAGCACCTGGTCTCTCTGCTGACTGCTGCTCAGCACACAACCCATCCTCCACCACACACACACACACACACACACACACACACACACACACACACACACACACACACACACACACACACACACACACACACACACACACACACACACACACACACACACACACACACACACACACACACAGGGGTACCAGGCTGTCCTCACCTGGTCTCCAGAGGCACATTGCTTCCCAGCACCCAGCTGTCTTGCAGCGGGACGCTCTCAGGGGGCGTGGTCTGCAGCTCGGCTGGTGATTGGCCGGCCACAGGGGCCGGGCTTCCAGTAGGAGGGGTTAGCTGCCGTGTGGAGTTGAGGGTGTGTCCGACGTGGTGGGTGGAGCCCAGAGCCTGGTTCAACGCCGTCACCGAGGGCTGCTGGCGGTGAGGGGGGGGGGGCGGGGGGCAGCGAGGAGCCGTGGTGGTTGGAGGGTTGTTCTGTGGACAGGAAGCACATCCATGGTGAGGGGACAGACCAGGACCAGGAGACTGACTAGAGACCAGAGGACCACAAGAGACCAGGGAACGAGTCTGATCGTAACATGCTAGGCTCCGCCCATCTGAGGCTGACCTGTCCTGTTCCAGAGCTGCTGGGTTAGGGTTACGGATCGTCACGTTATGGGTCGTCACGTTACGGATCGTTACGTTACAGATCATTACGTTACGGATCATTACGTTACATTACGGATCGTTACGTTACGGATCGCTACGTTACAGATCGTTACGTTACGGATCGCTACGTTACGAATCGTTACATTACGGATCATTACATTACGGATCGTCATGTTACGGGTCGTTACATTACAGATCTTTACGTTACGGATCGTTACGTTACGGATCGTTACGTTACGGATCGCTACGTTACGGATCGTTACGTTACGGATCGCTACGTTACGGATCGCTACGTTACGGATCGCTACGTTACAGATCGTTATATTACGGATCGTCATGTTATGGGTCGTTACGGATCGTCACGTTACGGATCGCTACGTTACGGATCGCTACGTTACGGATCGCTACGTTACGGATCGTTACGTTACAGATCGTTATATTACGGATCGTCACGTTACGGGTCGTTACGTTATGGATCGTTACATTACGGATCGTTACGTTATGGATCGTTATATTACGGATCGTTACGTTACGGATCGTTACGTTACAGATGTTGCATTACGGATCGTTACGTTACGGATCGTCATGTTACAGATCGTTACGTTACGGGTCATTACATGACAGAGCGTCACGTTACGGATCGTTACATTACAGATCGTTACGTTACAGATCGTTACGTTACGGATTGTTACGTTACAGATCGTTACGTTACGGATTGTTACGTTACGGGTCGTTACGTTACGGATCGTTATATTACGGATCGTTACGTTACGGATCGTTACGTTACAGATCGTTATATTACGGATCGTCACGTTACGGGTCGTTACGTTATGGATCGTTACATTACGGATCGTTACGTTATGGATCGTTATATTACGGATCGTTACGTTACGGATCGTTACGTTACAGATGTTGCGTTACGGATCGTTACGTTACGGATCGTCATGTTACAGATCGTTACGTTACGGGTCATTACATGACAGAGCGTCACGTTACGGATCGTTACATTACAGATCGTTACGTTACAGATCGTTACGTTACGGATTGTTACGTTACGGGTCGTTACGTTACGGATCGTTACATTACAGATCGTCACGTTACGGATCGTCACGTTACGGATCGTTACGTTATGGATCATTATGGAACGACATAACTTCCAGTGTTGCGAGATTGAAAAGCCAGGAGACCAGAGAGGACGCACCGTCAGCGTCCGTCCTCCCCGCCAGAGAGACGTCCATTATTACTCTCACATCAAAATTCATGAGGGGAAACGAGCAGCGCTCACAAGCAGTGGACACTACGCCTCAGTACACACAGTACTCTGTTTTCTCTATAAGCAGGAAAAACCTCCAGATTTAGAAAAGAGAGACGAGGGAGAGAGAGATCAGCAGTGAGGACGGAGAGAGAGAGAGAGAGAGAGAGAGAGAGAGAGAGAGATCAGCAGTGAGAACGGAGAGAGAGAGAGAGAGAGAGAGAAACAGAGAGAGAGAGAGAGAGAGACAGAGAGAGCGAGAGAGAGAGAGAGAGAGATCAGCAGCGAGAACGGAGAGAGAGAGAGAGAGAGAGAGAGACAGAGAGCGAGAGAGAGAGAGAGAGATCAGCAGCGAGGACGGAGAGAGAGAGGAGGACAAATGAAGGAATGCAAATCAAAGAAAACACCGAAGAGGATCGCTGGAGTGAAAAGACAGGAGGTAGCTGTCTGGAAGGGACGCGTCCGTCCCCAGACAGCGAGACGGGACGCGTCCGTCCCCAGACAGCGAGACGGGACGCGTCCGTCCCCAGACAGCGAGACGGGACGCGTCCGTCCCCAGACAGCGAGACGGGACGCGTCCGTCCCCTCCCCCCACACTGAAATAACACTGACAGGAAGAACTCTGAAAACTGAGAGTCTCAACTTCAACTCTTCAGCAGATCAGAATCACACGACACATAATAATAATAATAACAATAACAGCAACAGCAACAACAACAACAATAATAATAATAACAATAATAATAACACTAGTAATAACAATAATAATAATAACAATAATAATAATAATAATAATAATAATAATAATATAATAATGTGCTCCAGAGATGACTCAGACCAAACCATCACCTCCTCGTCTGACATGTTTGTTTCCTCGTTCATGAAGTGAATGAAACTGTATTTTACCCTGAAGAATCCATAAGTCAACACACAGTGAGGCCACACTAACAGCTGGCTGCCATTTCTTCTGCCAACATGGAAATAAATAAATAAATATGTAAATACGTAAATAAACAAACGAACAAATAAATAAATAACTCCTATTGGGGCACTGAGCGTCAATCAGCTTATTGGTGTTTTAATCAAATCAGTGTGTTTCCTGCAGCGCCGCAGTCGACCAGCTGTCCAACCTGCCGTCCTGCGCACGCCGCCGGGACACGCTCCATCTGCCGCGTGCGCCAGGACACGTCACTCTATTCACTGCTGGATCACTGAACCTCTGAACGCTGATGATCCGGCTTCATTTCCTGAGCCCAGATCAGAACAGCAGCCGAGCGCCGGCTCAGCCTCACCGCGGACGTTTCACTGCTCACACACTTACACTTGTATTTATGTCATTGATCCTGAGCATTCTTTATAATTCACTGCTTTGCTGTATTTCCAAGCCACTCGAGACCATGAGAAAATAATACTGTGTACCTCATATGTCTGTGCCTGCTACCGACACCACACACACACCAGGCTCAGTGGGAAAGGACTGTATTCAGATGCAGGAAGTAGAATGTCGCCACATGAATGTCAGAAATCTGTTTAGTCCCTCTTCAGTCTGTCTTCAGCTGAGGCGACTGAGAAGCTCTGACTCGTTCACTCTGCTTCCTGTGGCTTCGCTCGGTGACGACGTCGCCATGAGCAGCCTCACGTCTGGCAAACAAAAAGCTTCATGTTACAGATTTTGTATTGTTTTCCAAACAATCATTTCACTTTCCTTCTGGATTTCTGCAGATTAGAGCAGCAGGTGTTTCTTGCTGATGGAGGTGGAAACATCTGTATTGGATCCTACTGCTGCACGTGCTGTTTGTCTGGTCGGACCAGAGATCAGCTCTGGTCCAGGATCAGCAGTGTGACTGACCAGAGATCAGCTCTGGTCCGGGATCAGCAGTGTGACTGACCAGAGATCAGCTCTGGTCCGGGATCAGCAGTGTGACTGACCAGAGATCAGCTCTGGTCCGGGATCAGGAGTGTGACTGACCAGAGATCAGCTCTGGTCAGGATCAGCAGTGTGACTGACCAGAGATCAGCTCTGGTCCAGGATCAGGAGTGTGACTGACCAGAGATCAGCTCTGGTCCGGGATCAGGCTGTCAGTCACACTCCTGTGGAAAAACGATGAGGTAATCATATTAAGTTGTCTACTGAAAATGTAAATATTCAGACATCAAAGATTTAAAAATGAGCATCAGCTGATCAAACGTTTCTCTTTACAAAACTGCAGTGTGCAGTTGGAGAGGTTGTGAACCAGTGAGGCTGACCCCGCTTGCTGGTTTGATGACGTCATCCTGACATGGAGGCTCGGTGAACAAACACGGTCCAATCAGCTCCCAAGCAGCCAGCAGAGGGCGGCGCTCGCCCTGCCGCTTTAATGACGTCCCAGAGGGACACGGCGGTGAAGAAACAAGCCGTACGACGAGCTGACGCCATCAGGAGGAACAAAGCCTACAGAGGACGGGGAAGCAGCCGCACATGGCGGAGGATGCTAACGGCTAACGGTTCCACCACCGGAGTGACGGACTGACGGAGGCTCAGGGAACCGGCGTCCCGGTGGAGCAGCAAGGCGACGAGTCGCCGAGGGACTGAAGCCCCGCTGTAGCGCTCAGCAACACCGGCTTCCTCCGTCAGCTTCCCTCCACCTGCTGCGCCCTCATGAAGCCTGGCCAGCGTTTCCTCCGTCACTACTTTCAGCACCTGTTTCTCTGGATTGAAAGCTGATTTTCTTTTAAAGACCTGACCAACTGGGTGTGGATGCCATGAGCCAGAAGTGGTGGGGCGAGGCTCCAATGGCCCCGCCCACATCAGTCCGTCATCACCATGACCACTGGCTTCGCCTCGACAGACCAGGAACCTCCTACAACCACACGTCTGGAGGTCAGGACTTCCACCTCTCGCTCCTCGTACCTTTGCTGCTTGATTCGACCACAACCGTCACTTTGAGTTCATGATATTCACTTCCTGTTTACTGTATTCACGGCGTCAACAAGGAGAGAGAGTGGGTGTGACCTGGTGGTGGTTTGACAGTGGTGGACGGTGGTGGGACACTTTAAACACTGAACCGTCGGTCATCAGACTGTTCATGTGTGACGGAGCAGCGCAGGACTGACGGTTCAGTAAAGAAACTGTGTGGAGATTAAAAGATTAAATCCCACGTTAGACGCTACAGTAAAAACATGAAGCGTCCGTCAGGCTCAGAGGGATCGAGGTGACCTTGTCAAAGATGAATCTGCTCACTACACAACAGAAGACCTTAATCAGCATTCCAGTACGTTAGAGAACAGACAGTCTCATCTATACGATGGATCAACATGAGAGATTATCATGAGTCACAGAACCGTTCCTGCACCAACACACCCCCGATAGCAGAAGAGAGTCTTGGGAGGTTTTCTACACCTGCAGAGACTCAAGAGAATCAAGAGACTCCAGAGAATCAAGAGACTCAAGAGAATCAAGGGAATCAAGAGAATCAAGAGAATCAAGGGAATCCATTCCTCAGAGTCGCTCTGGTTCAGGTTCCACTGAGACTTCATGGCCAGACTGCAGACTGAACGTACCTGAGAACAATACAAGCAACGCTCAATGTCATTTCAACAACTCAACCCTACTTATGATCAAAGAACCGTGGTTGGAATACATTTCCTGGTACGACGCGAGGCCTTGAAAACCTGGTACCGGGGTCTGAACGGCCACCTGGTACCGGGTTCTGAACGACCACCTGGTACCGGGGTCTGAACGGCCACCTGGTACCGGGGTCTGAACGACCACCTGGTACCGGGGTCTGAACGACCACCTGGTACCGGGGTCTGAACGGCCACCTGGTACCGGGGTCTGAACGGCCACCTGGTACCGGGGTCTGAACGGCCACCTGGTTCCGGGGTCTGAACGGCCACCTGGTACCGGGGTCTGAACGGCCACCTGGTACCGGGGTCTGAACGACCACCTGGTACCGGGGTCTGAACGGCCACCTGGTACCGGGGTCTGAACGACCACCTGGTACCGGGGTCTGAACGGCCACCTGGTACCGGGGGTCTGAACGACCACCTGGTACCGGGGTCTGAATGACCACCTGGTACCGGGTTCTGAATGGCCACCTGGTACCGGGGTCTGAAAGGCCACCTGGTTCCGGGGTCTGAACGACCACCTGGTACCGGGGTCTGAACGACCACTTGGTACCGGGGTCTGAACGGCCACCTGGTACCGGGGTCTGAACGGCCACCTGGTACCGGGGTCTGAACGGCCACCTGGTACCGGGGTCTGAACGGCCACCTGGTACCGGGGGTCTGAAAGGCCACCTGGTACCGGGGTCTGAACGACCACCTGGTACCGGGGTCTGAACGGCCACCTGGTACCGGGGGTACCGGGGTCTGAACGGCCACCTGGTACCGGAGTCTGAATGACCACCTGGTACCGGGGTCTGAACGACCACCTGGTACCGGGGTCTGAATGACTTGCAGAGTTCAACCTGACGAGGACGAGGACAGTCTGGACGCCAGTAGAGCCAGAGGTCCGTCGTGTGGCTGCTCAGGTTGTGTAAAGTACGTAGACACATCGTGTCTGTGGCGAGAATCAGTGTCAGTCCAGAATTAATCAACATGAACAACAAACAGAACATTTAGAGAGAATCAACAAACAGAAGCGTCAAAAGTCCAAAGGTGTCAAACTTTCTGCCGGCGCTGGAGAGGATCATGTTGGAATCACAAACGGTCAAAAACAAATAAATGGAACAAGATAAGAACGAAAGCACAACTGAAGCCGGGGTCACAGTGTTAAACTCCACCGCTGCTGATCGGAAATTGAACAAGAGAAGAAGAAAAGAGGGTACAGAAGGAGCAGGAGATGACACAAGGAAGTCATTAAAAGTTTCACAAGCAGCAACAATGGCGAGGAGAGTTGAGAGGAGGTGGAGGAGAACAACACAAAGTGGAGAGCAGAGAAAGGAGGGGACAGAATAGATCCTGGAGAAAGTAAAGAGACTCATGGACTCGTGGAAAGAGGTCAGGACAGAGTGAAGACTCGTGTTTCCTGAAGCGTGGAAACTCATTCCACCTCTGGACTCCCAGCGAGGAGAGGGGAGACACGCCGCCTCTTCCCCCCGGCCACCAGCAGCCTTGCTGGGGCAAGGAGGTGGAGCGAGGCCCCCTGTGCTCCAGGACCCCCCGCTGGGGGACGAGAGGAGGAGGGACAAGAGACGAGGAGGGACAAGAGACGAGGAGTTTAAAGACGGGAGCTTTTAGTATCGTGAGGCAACAGAGATCATGAACAACAACCTGCCTGGTTTATTTTGACTCCAGACGGTTTTATCCCGGGAAGCTGCGCGAGGCTTCTGGAGGAACGCCGTGATGGAGGAAACATTAGACTTATATTTATATATATTTATATATTACACTTTTGCTTCCTCAAGGGAAGAAAGAGAAAAAAAAGAAAATAAAGCAAACTGCCAGCTTCAGGAAAACAGTGGACAATGTAGCACGAAGACATTTGTCCTCAGGCAGCATCGCCTCCTGCTGGTCTGAAGGACACACTACAGTGACTCAATACACCACCTTCTGGAATTAAGTGGTATTGCAGAGGGGAACAATACATTCACTGGTTGTTCAGCTTTGTGAACTGGAGACGGTTTTTCTTGCATCACAGCAAAAAGATCGATTTATGGCTGAGATTGATCGTTTTCAGCTGTTTGTAAGAGTCAGGGTGAGGGCTAGACACAAAATTAATATTAAGAAATTATTATTATTATTATTATTAAGAAATATTGAACGATCCATGTTGAGGGTGTGGC
>NC_137652.1:474943-488585 GCF_963422515.1 Blennius ocellaris | reverse complement strand
AAGAAAAGCCTTTGATCACAATCAGCTGAAGCAAAAGTGAAGCTGAGCTTCATGCTATTTATTTATTCGCTGAGCGTCTCCACGTCTGAAGAAACTTCGTCTTCTTCAACGAAAAACTTTGATTTACCGGAAATATGATATGAAATGACCTGGGGGCTGCGGGGGGGGGGGGGGGGGGGGGGGGGGGACTAAGAGGCTGCAGGGGGGGGGGGGGGGGGGCAAAGTCCTGTGTAGAGGGACACCGCGCAAGGTGATGCTCAGGCTGGGTAGGGGGACACTGAGGGAGGGGCAGGGGGACACTGAGGGAGGGGCAGGGGGACACTGAGGGAGGCAGCGGGGGGACACTGAGGGAGGGGTAGGGGGACACTGAGGGAGGGGTAGGGGGACACTGAGGGAGGCAGCAGGGGGACACTGAGGGAGGGGCAGGGGGACACTGAGGGTGGGGCAGGGGGACACTGAGGGAGGCAGCGGGGGGACACTGAGGGAGGCAGCGGGGGGACACTGAGGGAGGGGCAGGGGGACACTGAGGGAGGGGTAGGGGGACACTGAGGGAGGCAGCGGGGGGACACTGAGGGTGGGGCAGGGGGACACTGAGGGAGGGGTAGGGGGACACTGAGGGAGGCAGCGGGGGGACACTGAGGGTGGGGCAGGGGGACACTGAGGGAGGGGTAGGGGGACACTGAGGGAGGGGTAGGGGGACACTGAGGGAGGCAGCGGGGACACTGAGGGTGATCAGACTGTAAAAGTGGACAGTGTCCCGGAGGACGTCCCCTCGGTGTGTAAAGACCAGCCCGGACCAGAAGTGCAGGTTCCTCTGGCAGCAGCGGAGGAAAAGGTTCCACACGTCCCTTGAAGACACCAAGGCCAACAGAACGGAACATTTCCAGCAGCAGGACTGACGCTCGCCGGACTTTAAATGAGGACATTTGATTGGACGTGAAGACATTTACAAACTGTTTCTTTGGCGAAGAACAACAAAATGTGTTTCTGCTCAATAATTACAGAATTCATATTTCATAGCATGTGCAGGTGGAGACGGAGACGCTTCCACATACAGTGTCCTCAGGACCAGCGACACCTTGACCTCCATGTGGAGCAGAACAATAAAACATGACGGCCTCAACAGGAACACGGCAGGTGTCCAGGTGCTCTGCAGCTCTGCAGCTCTGTAGCTCTGTAGCTCTGTAGCTCTGTAGCTCTGTAGCTCTGCAGCTCTGCAGCTCTGTAGCTCTGTAGCTCTGCAGCTCTGCAGCTCTGCTGGCCTGCAGCTCTGCTGGCCTGCAGCTCTGCTGCTCTGCAGCTCTGTAGCTCTGTAGCTCTGCAGCTCTGCAGCTCTGCAGCTCTGTAGCTCTGTAGCTCTGCAGCTCTGCAGCTCTGTAGCTCTGTAGCTCTGTTGCTCTGCAGCTCTGTAGCTCTGCAGCTCTGCTGCTCTGCAGCTCTGCAGCTCTGTAGCTCTGTAGCTCTGCAGCTCTGTAGCTCTGTAGCTCTGTAGCTCTGTAGCTCTGCAGCTCTGTAGCTCTGCAGCTCTGCTGCTCTGCAGCTCTGCAGCTCTGTAGCTCTGTAGCTCTGTAGCTCTGCAGCTCTGCTGCTCTGCAGCTCTGTAGCTCTGTAGCTCTGCAGCTCTGTAGCTCTGCTGCTCTGCAGCTCTGCAGCTCTGCTGCTCTGCAGCTCTGCTGCTCTGCATGCCAACGCTTCTGACGACATGGTCATATTGCATCACTCAACCCTGAATCTACTGAACAGCATCGTTTTCTTCATCTCCTGATCCTTCAGCTGCATTCACACGCTCACAACCACACGGAAACACAACTGCTGACCCAGGATCAGGGTTTGATCAGGACCCAGGATCAGGGTTTGATCAGGACCCAGGATCAGGGTTTGATCAGGACCCAGGATAAGGGTTTGATCAGGACCCAGGATCAGGGTTTGATCAGGACCCAGGATCAGGGTTTGATCAGGACCCAGGATCAGGGTTTGATCCTGGGTCACATGATTCAGGCTCTTTGTGTCAAATTTCTTTTTGTCTTTAAAACCTCCTGATCAAACCGGTGGTTCAGGTACAGACTGACTTCTACAAAGAGGCTGTCATGAGGTGTGTGTGTGTGTGTGTGTGTGTGTGTGTGTGTGTGTGTGTGTGTGTGTGTGTGTGTGTGTGTGTGTGTGTGTGTGTGTGTGTGTGTGTGTGTGTGTGTGTGTGTGTGTGTGTGTGTGTGTGTGTGTGTGTGTGTGTGTGTGTGTGTGTGTGTGTGTGTGTGTGAAGAAGCTGAAGGCCTCGGGTGAGCAAAGACCCGGAGGCGGTGGTACTGAGTAACACCACCAATGAAGAGACGTTTCCAACCAGCGCGCGCACACACACACACACACACACACACACACACACACACACACACACACACACACACACACACACACACACACACACACACACACACACACACACACACACACACACACACCCACACACACACCCACACACACACACACACACACACACACAGTGCCGTCTGTCTCTAATTGTGGTCGTCGTACTTCCTATTCTTCAAACCCTTAAAAGTCTGTTTCCTATCAAACCGTTGATAACAGGAAGTCTGATCCAGGGTCAGAGGTCAGGTGGACACCAGTGCTGGAGGGTCAGAGGTCAACGCCACAACGACCATGACTGAACATGACAGTTCATTTCGACTTCCTGTCTGTCCCCCAGACTTTAAAACTGATGTTCCTTTATTGTGGATCTACGTCTCCTGTAACTGGTCCCAGACCAGCGGCTCGCAGGAAACATGTATTAAACACAGAGTGAAATGAGAGAATCTCAGCCTCCAGATTCACTGGCTGCTGCTTTTCCCACTTTGGCTCTTTCACAATAAGAGCTGCCGTTTCAGAGCAGAACGTGTTTGGCTGATGGGACGGAGAGAACCAGACAAAGGAGGAAGAGACAGACATGAAGACGATGAAGTCGTCTGCAGAGTGTGAGCTCGACTCCTCCCAGGACGTAACTCCTCCCCCTCATCGTCCTATCAGCCAATAGAAAGGCTGGAGTGTCACAGGACACCTTTCTAATCAACACAAACCACTAGAAGTAATCAAAGTGTCTTTACCATGAGTTACAGGTAAGTATAACCGAGCTGCATACTCCTCCTCCTCCTCCTCCTCCTCCTCCTCCTCCTCCTCCTCCTCCTCCTCCTCGGGCTCAGCGGCGCCCCCTAGCTGCAGCTGGTCATGATGAGGATGAGCTGACTGAGGATGTGATTGGTCAATGACAGAAGGTGAACAGGAGGGGGAGGGCATGAGAGAACCTGTGGAGGAAGAACATGAGATGAGAAAAGAACAAAATGAACAATGGATTTTAAAAAAAGAGAAAAAGAACCAAGATATCAACGTAAATTGAAAAATAAATGAATTGATGCTTGTTGATGGTTGAAACAGAGGAAATGAGTGATGAAGTAGGGCGAGGGTGTAACACTCCATAACGTAACGCTCCATAACGTAACGCTCCATAACGTAACACTCCATAACGTAACACTCCATAACGTAACACTCCATACCGTAACACTCCATAACGTAACACTCCATAACGTAACACTCCATACCGTAACACTCCATAACGTAACGCTCCATAACGTAACACTCCATAACGTAACACTCCATAACGTAACACTCCATAACGTAACACTCCATACCGTAACACTCCATAACGTAACGCTCCATAACGTAACACTCCATAACGTAACACTCCATACCGTAACACTCCATAACGCAACGCTTCATAACGTAACACTCCATAACGCAACGCTCCATACCGTAACACTCCATAACGTAACACTCCATAACGCAACGCTTCATAACGTAACGCTCCATAACGTAACGCTCCATAATGTAACACTCATAACGTAACACTCCATAACGTAACACTCCATAACGTAACGCTCCATAACGCAACGCTCCATAACGTAACGCTTCATAACGTAACACTCCATAATGTAACACTCCACAACGTAACACTCCACAACGTAACACTCCATAACGTAACACTCCATAACGTAACACTCCATAACGTAACGCTTCATAACGCAACGCTTCATAACGTAACGCTCCATAACGTAACGCTCCATAATGTAACACTCCATAACGTAACGCTCCATAACGTAACACTCCATAACGTAACACTCCATAACGTAACACTCCATAACGTAACGCTCCATAACGTAACGCTCCATAACGTAACGCTCCATAATGTAACACTCCATAACGTAACACTCCATAACGCAACGCTCCATAACGTAACGCTCCATAACGCAACGCTTCATAACGTAACGCTCCATAACGTAACGCTCCATAACGTAACACTCCATAATGTAACACTCCACAACGTAACACTCCATAACGTAACACTCCATAACGTAACACTCCATAACGTAACGCTCCATAACGCAACGCTTCATAACGTAACGCTCCATAACGTAACGCTCCATAATGTAACACTCCATAACGTAACGCTCCATAATGTAACACTCCATAACGTAACGCTCCATAATGTAACACTCCATAATGTAACACTCCATAACGTAACACTCCATAACGTAACGCTCCATAATGTAACGCTCTATAATTTAATGCTCCATAACGCAACGCTTCATAACGTAACGCTCCATAATGTAACACTCCATAACGTAACGCTCCATAATGTAACGCTCCATAATGTAACGCTCCATAACGTAACGCTCCATAACGTAACGCTCCATAACGCAACACTTCATAACGTAACGCTCCATAATGTAACGCTCCATAATGTAACACTCCCTAACGTAACGCTCCATAACGCAACGCTTCATAACGTAACGCTCCATAACGTAACGCTCCATAATTTAATGCTCCATAACGCAACGCTTCATAACGTAACACTCCATAATGTAACACTCCATAACGTAACACTCCATAACGTAACACTCCATAACGCAACGCTTCATAACGTAACGCTCCATAACGTAACGCTCCATAACGTAACACTCCATAATGTAACACTCCACAACGTAACACTCCATAACGTAACACTCCATAACGTAACACTCCATAACGTAACACTCCATACCGTAACATTCCATAACGTAACGCTCCATAACGTAACACTCCATAACGTAACACTCCATAACGCAACGCTTCATAACGTAACGCTCCATAACGTAACGCTCCATAATGTAACGCTCCATAACGTAACGCTCCATAATGTAACACTCCATAACGTAACGCTCCATAATGTAACACTCCATAATGTAACACTCCATAACGTAACACTCCATAACGTAACGCTCCATAATGTAACGCTCTATAATTTAATGCTCCATAACGCAACGCTTCATAACGTAACGCTCCATAATGTAACACTCCATAACGTAACGCTCCATAACGTAACGCTCCATAATGTAACGCTCCATAATGTAACACTCCATAACGTAACGCTCCATAACGTAATGCTCCATAACGTAACGCTCCATAATGTAACGCTCCATAATGTAACATTCCATAACGTAACGCTCCATAACGCAACACTTCATAACGTAACGCTCCATAACGTAACGCTCCATAATGTAACACTCCATAACGTAACGCTCCATAACGCAACGCTTCATAACGTAACGCTCCATAACGTAACGCTCCATAATTTAATGCTCCATAACGCAACGCTTCATAACGTAACGCTCCATAACGTAACGCTCCATAATGTAACACTCCATAACGTAACACTCCATAATGTAACACTCCATAATGTAACGCTCCATAATGTAACACTCCATAATGTAACGCTCCATAACGCAACACTTCATAACGTAACGCTCCATAACGTAACGCTCCATAATGTAACACTCCATAACGTAACGCTCCATAACGCAACGCTTCATAACGTAATGCTCCATAACGTAACGCTCCATAATTTAATGCTCCATAACGCAACGCTTCATAACGTAACGCTCCATAACGTAACGCTCCATAATGTAACACTCCATAACGTAACGCTCCATAATGTAACACTCCATAACGTAACGCTCCATAACGTAACGCTCCATAACGTAACGCTCCATAATGTAACACTCCATAACGTAACACAACGAGCCTTCAGGTCAGTTGGTTACTACAGACCATAGTGAAAAACAAAGGAAACATGAACATTTGAGCAGCTTCACTCACTTCTCAAGGTTTCTGCTAAGGAAACGACTCGGCTGCTCTGGGATCAGCCTCCATCGCGACAGTGCATGGAACCACACAGCCTTGTGTGTGTGTGTGTGTGTGTGTGTGTGTGTGTGTGTGTGTGTGTGTGTGTGTGTGTGTGTGTGTGAGCAGTAATGAAGCCATGATGTGGTTTGTTGTAGTGGAGTTCTGGACCAAAGCTCTCAGAAACAAACAGTTCGACTGTATTTCCCAAATCAGTCAATACAAAATACATGAATGCTGAAGCGCGGAGCATTACATATTCACACACACACACACACACACACACACACACACACACACACACACACACACACACACACACACACACACACACACACACACACACACACACACACACACACACACACACACACACACACACACACACACAGGCTCATAAATACGCCCACGACTTAAAATGATTCCAATATTCAAGGCAGTGTGTGTGCACACATTTTAAAATCTGCAAAACATCAAAGTTTTAAATCCCTGAATTTTCAGGGAAAATCACAGTCATTGCTTGAACACTGGACATTTTTACATATATAGACTTTAAAATCAGAAATAAACACCAAATGTACCATTTTAATTTAATAATCTCCTTAAAAAATTATCAAACTTATGGAAAAATCTAATTTCTACCTTCAAAAGATATACTGTATATATATATATATATATATATATATATATATATATATATATATATATATATATACACACACCCACATGAAGGGCAGAGGACAGAGATGTCATTAAAAGCAGCACTTGCGCGCACGCGCGCACACACACACACACACACACACACACACACACACACACACACACACACACACACACACACACACACACACACACACACACACACACACACACACACACACACACACACACACACACACACACACACACACACACACACACTCACACACACACACACACACACACAGTCCAGCAGGACGATGGTGGACATAGAACTGCTGCAGCTCCACTCCTATTGGAGCCGCTGGACGAGGAGGACAACGTCTCACACTGAGGAAGAGTTTCACTGGAACAGTGAAAACTGTCTTTTCACTTGTTTGGATGCATCTGCTAGTGAATTCTATTGTTATAGGTACGCTGTGATTTTCACTCCAGTGTTTTGAAGGAGGTTGAAGTGAGAGACGGACTGGAGACACTGATCTGAGGACGTGTCCAACACCGCAGAGGACTCAAGACGCTGGCGGACACGTCCTCGTCCTCACGTCTGAAAACCAAAGCTGTCCAACACTCCGTCCAGCCTCGAGTCGTCAGGATTCATTTCAGAACATGTGGAAAGTCATGATAAAAATGTTGCAGGATTTTGTAAATTTACAATGAAAGACATTGTTTTTGTCTGATTTTCACCAGAAATTCAACAAAGACAATAAAACCTCCTGGTTTTGACACGATGCTTGATGCTGAACGGTGATGCTGCAGCGATTGTGTCAAAGTTTTCTTCTTCTCCTTCTCCTTCTTCTTCACAGCAGCGTTGCTGCTCCGACGGTTGTTGTCAGAATGTGTTGAAGCGACTGTATTGATCAGCGTCACTATCAGTCCTGCACAGATGCTGCTCCGCTCCACAGCAGCAACACTTCCATGTGCAGCCACTCTGTGTGTGTGTGTGTGTGTGTGTGTGTGTGTGTGTGTGTGTGTGTGTGTGTGTGTGTGTGTGTGTGTGTGAGACGGCTTCTCCTGCTGCCGTTGTCCTTCATTCTATCAGGAACTTTATTAAAGAAATCACCGTCAAGACTTCAACTTTTGCTGATTTGCATTAAAATGCTGATTTTGTTGTTATTGATTTATCCGGAGAAGAAGCTCGTGAAGCGAAGCAGAACGTTCCCGCCGTGCGACACAGCAGGGGGCGGCCGGCGTCGACCAGAGTTCACAGGAAAGCAGACGGAGAAGCGATGGAGGACGAGGAAGACGAGTGAGAGGAAGCAGGAGCGGCGAGGCGGAGCCACGTCAGGACGCCAAGCAAACCAAGCAGAGATGAAGAATGAGCCGCCGGAACCAGCTGTTCAAAACAAACACACACGACCAAAGGTGCACGCTCCTCGCTTCCCCTGCAACGGCTGGGCGAGAGCGGAGGGCGCGCTTGTTTTGCATGACAGGGCGGGGGGGGGTCAAAGGAGAGCCTCCTCCAGACGCCACGTCCAGAAACTGTCCAAGTCTCTCCAGCAACAAACTCCTTTTTACTTCCATGATCAACTCCTGACCTGCCAGACAAGCTCACTTCAGCTGATAAAACAACTGCAGGAGGGGAACCGTGCAGCAGCGGTGCAGCAGCGGTGAAGCAGCGGTGCAGCAGCCGTGCAGCAGCGGTGCAGCAGCGGTGCAGCCGCGGTGCAGCCGCGGTGCAGCAGCGGTGCAGCAGCCGTGCAGCAGCCGTGCAGCAGCGGTGCAGCAGCCGTGCAGCAGCCGTGAAGCAGCGGTGCAGCAGCGGTGCAGCAGCCGTGCAGCAGCGGTGCAGCAGCCGTGCAGCAGCTCCAGTCTGGAGGTTGTTTCTGTCTCGGGGCTCCAGTGGAGACGGAGCAGCTTTGGCTCCGTCCTCCTCCCAACTGTTCATGTTGACTTATTCCATCATGATAACGCCGAGGATGAAGAGGCAGCAGCCGTCTGTCCACGACGCCAAGCAGAGCCAGGAAGTGAGAAACAGCCTGCAGAGTGTGAAATGGACAGAAGAAGCTCTTCACTGCCGACGGCAGAGAGGCTTGAAACACAAAGAGTGAGAAAAGACTGGGAAAGCTGCTGGAGCGGCCGGCAGGTCAGGAACCTCCACAAAGTGACCTGATGATGAAGAGTTCAGCAGCAAACCTCAAAACACTGGATTCTATCAAGAGCAAAGAAAACTGGCAGGCCTACGGGGTTTTTTATTTTTCAATATGAAAGAAGCTCGTTCTGGGCGACAAGAACCGTTTGAACCACATCTTCCACTTTTCCAGAGCGAAGAGTGGCTTCCCAGCCAGATGAAGTGATAAACTGGTACCAACAGCAACGTCTGTGAAGAAACACCACTGAAGAAGTGGATCTTCTACAATCCAAGGGCTTTATGAAGACGTCCCGAAGTGACAGGAGGACAAAGAAGAAGGTCTGATCCGAGGTGTTAAAGGCTCCAGAAGCAGCAGCGATGCCGTTTGTTCTTCTGACATTTAGCGTCACACTGACAGAACTTCACAGACCAGGGACTGAAAGACCAGGAGGCCGATCGACTCGCTCTGAGCAACAGGCTGCTTTGGTTCCTTCAAGAAGGAAAGTCACACTGTCGTTCACACAACGTCGCTTCAGAAACACAGGAAACATGAGGAACAGTGGAAACACTATAGTTTGTGTGGCGGACCACTAGGTGGCGCTGTGTTCTTGTAAAACACAAAGTAAATATTTGGAGAGGTTGACTTTGTGGTTTGGATTGTGAGCTGCTGCTTTCAAACCACAATAATGAACCAGAAGCTTCCAGCAGGCGTCCAACGTTCCACTGCTTCATTCACATTAAGTCCCAGGACAACAGGTTCTGCAGACTCTCACCGGGTCCAACGTTCCACTGCTTCATTCACATTAAGTCCCAGGACAACAGGTTCTGCAGACTCTCACCGGGTCCAACGTTCCACTGCTTCATTCACATTAAGTCCCAGGATAACAGGTTCTGCAGACTCTCACCAGGTCCAACGTTCCACTGCTTCATTCACATTAAGTCCCAGGATAACAGGTTCTGCGGACTCTCACTGGGTCCAACGTTCCACTGCTTCATTCACATTAAGTCCCAGGACAACAGGTTCTGCAGACTCTCACCGGGTCCAACGTTCCACTGCTTCATTCACATTAAGTCCCAGGATAACAGGTTCTGCAGACTCTCACCAGGTCCAACGTTCCACTGCTTCATTCACATTAAGTCCCAGGACAACAGGTTCTGCAGACTCTCACTGGGTCCAACGTTCCACTGCTTCATTCACAGTCCCAGGACAACAGGTTCTGCAGACTCTCACCAGGTCCAACGTTCCACTGCTTCATTCACAGTCCCAGGACAACAGGTTCTGCAGACTCTCACCAGGTCCAACGTTCCACTGCTTCATTCACATTAAGTCCCAGGACAACAGGTTCTGCAGACTCTCACCGGGTCCAACGTTCCACTGCTTCATTCACAGTCCCAGGATAACAGGTTCTGCAGACTCTCACCAGGTCCAGTCTGGACACGTTGGAATAATGTGGAGTTGCTCTTCGCTCCCCGAAGCGTTGCCAGGTCTGGTGATGCTCCCAAACAAAAGTGTGCTTCAATGTCGGCTCAGGGTAGGAAGGTTGCGGCGCTCTGACAATGGCCGCCCCCCCCAGCGTCTGCTGGAGACTCTGAGGGCAGAGCGGAGGCGGAACAAATCACCGCCGTGGCCGTAAAGAAGACGCAACATCCCCCAGAAAAAACAGGAGAATGGGGGTATTTAAAGAATGTCAGTCAGATTCCCCGCCTGACAGCTGCTGGAACCTGGACGCCGCTTTACGCTTGTTCCTACACGCCGTGTCGCACGGGGCTCAGAGGTCCTTCTTCTTGGTGGACATCCTGGGTGAGCTGTGATTGGTCGGGAGGCGGCGGAGGCCTGTAATCCATTACAATAATTCATGACTCTATAATCCTCTAATCTGTCACCGTGACCTTATCGGACAAAGGGAGCCCGGCGTCGCTCTCAGCTCCACCGTGGGTTACCCACCGCCGGCACAAAGACAACACTGCTGCAGTGAAGCAGCCAGGAGCAGTTAGCCAGGAGCAGTTAGCCACGGAGCAGTTAGCCAGGAGCAGTTAGCCAGGAGCAATTAGCCACGGAGCAGTTAGCCACGGAGCAATTAGCCACGGAGCAGTTAGCCAGGAGCAGTTAGCCACGGAGCAGTTAGCCAGGAGCAGTTAGCCAGGAGCAGTTAGCCAGGAGCAGTTAGCCAGGAGCAATTAGCCACGGAGCAGTTAGCCACGGAGCAATTAGCCACGGAGCAGTTAGCCAGGAGCAGTTAGCCACGGAGCAGTTAGCCAGGAGCAGTTAGCCAGGAGCAGTTAGCCACGAGCAGTTAGCCACGGAGCAGTTAGCCACGGAGCAATTAGCCACGGAGCAGTTAGCCAGGAGCAGTTAGCCACGGAGCAGTTAGCCACGGAGCAATTAGCCACGGAGCAGTTAGCCACAGAGCAATTAGCCACGGAGCAGTTAGCCACGGAGCAGTTAGCCACGGAGCAATTAGCCACGGAGCAATTAGCCACGGAGCAGTTAGCCAGGAGCAGTTAGCCACGGAGCAATTAGCCACGGAGCAGTTAGCCACGGAGCAGTTAGCCACTGGCTTCTTGCATTCTGCCTGCTGGTGTCGTTTCCTTCCACCAAGGAAAAAAGAAAAGACAAATCGGGAGCGAAGCACAGATTATGTCTAAGAGGCTGCAATCAGAAGACGGAGTCGTTCCAGATGTAAGACTCGTCTCAAACGATTTGCTTATGTTTACATGCTCAATGCCTTCTGTTGCATATTGTGCCGACAGCACATATCTGGTTTAATGAGCCATATGTCTGATCGGCCCCGTCCTCTCCTCCACCCATCACATCCACCACCAGCTGCTGAAGGCCACAGGAAAGATGATGGTGAAACACAGCGACTCCCAGGAATCAAACAGTGCATTGGAGGGAGGAAGCCGCAGGTTTCTCTTCCTTTATTTTACTGCCTGGAGGGGTGGGGTGGGGGCGGGGTCAGGGCGGGGTCAGGGCGGGGTGGGGGCGGAGCTAATTAGAAAAGGAAAAGTGAAATGTGAGGATAATAAAGTTGGGACAAGTTTCTAAAGCCCCAAACAGACTCACAAGTGGTGATGGAGGTGGAGTTCAGCAGCTGCTCACTCAGAGGACCTCCACCTTGTGCTGCTCAGTGAGGAGCTCCACCCTCATCACACTGATGGAGACGAGGAGGAGAAGCAGGAGGTGTGGACGGCTCAGGGTGAATCAGGGTGAAGCAGGGTGAAGCAGGGTGAAGCAGTGACGCAGAGTGAAGCAGTGAAGCAGTGAAGCAGGGTGAAGCAGTGACGCAAAGTGAAGCAGGGTGAAGCAGTGACGCAAAGTGAAGCAGGGTGAAGCAGTGACGCAAAGTGAAGCAGGGTGAAGCAAGGTGAGGCAGTGAAGCAGGGTGAAGCAGTGAAGCAGTGAAGCAGGGTGAAGCAGTGACGCAAAGTGAAGCAGGGTGAAGCAGTGACGCAAAGTGAAGCAGGGTGAAGCAGTGAAGCAGGGTGAAGCAGTGAAGTAAAGTGAAGCAGGGTGAGGCAGTGAAGCAGGGTGAAGCAGGGTGAAGCAGTGAAGCAGTGAAACAAAGTGAAGCAGGGTGAAGCAGTGACGTAAAGTGAAGCAGGGTGAAGCAGTGACGCAAAGTGAAGCAGGGTGAAGCAGTGACGCAAAGTGAAGCAGGGTGAAGCAGTGAAACAAAGTGAAGCAGGGTGAAGCAGTGATGCAAAGTGAAGCAGGGTGAAGCAGTGAAGCAGTGAAACAAAGTGAAGCAGGGTGAAGCAGTGACGTAAAGTGAAGCAGGGTGAAGCAGTGACGCAAAGTGAAGCAGGGTGAAGCAGGGTGAAGCAGTGAAGCAGGGTGAAGCAGTGAAGTAAAGTGAAGCAGGGTGAAGCAGTGAAGCAGTGAAACAAAGTGAAGCAGGGTGAAGAGGGTGAAGCAGGGTGAGGCAGTGAAGCAGGGTGAAGAGGGTGAAGCAGGTGAGGCAGTGAAGCAGTGAATCAGTGTGAAGCAGGGTGAGAAAGTGAAGCAGGGTGAAGCAGTGAAGCAGGGTGAAGCAGAGTGAAGCAGTGAAGCAGGGTGAAGCAGTGAAGCAGGGTGAGGCAGAGAAGCAGGGTGAGGCAGTGAAGCAGGGTGAACCAGTGAAGCAGGGTGAAGCAGGGTGAAGAGGGTGAAGCAGTGAAGCAGGGTGAGGCAGTGAAGCAGTGAAACAAAGTGAAGCAGGGTGAAGCAGAGTGAAGCAGTGAAGCAGGGTGAAGCAGTGAATCAGTGAAGAGGGTGAAGCAGTGAAAAGCAGGGTGAGGCAGTGAAGCAGTGAAGCAGGGTGAAGAGGGTGAAGCAGTGAAGCAGGGTGAAGCAGTGAAGCAGGGTGAAGAGGGTGAAGCAGTGAAGCAGGGTGAAGAGGGTGAAGCAGGGTGAAGAGGGTGAAGCAGGTGAAGCGGTGAAGGAGGGTGAAGTGGTGAAGGAGGGTGAAGTGGTGAAGGAGGGTGAAGTGGTGAAGAGGGTGAAGCAGGGTGAAGCGGTGAAGGAGGGTGAAGTGGTGAAGGAGGGTGAAGTGGTGAAGCAGGGTGAAGTGGTGAAGCAGGGTGAAGTGGTGAAGCAGGGTGAAGTGGTGAAGGAGGGTGAAGTGGTGAAGCAGGGTGAAGTGGTGAAGCAGGGTGAAGCAGGGTGAAGCAGGGTGAAGCAGGGTGAAGTGG
>NC_137652.1:437443-469943 GCF_963422515.1 Blennius ocellaris | reverse complement strand
CCTCCATCCACCCTCCATCCACCCTCCATCCACTCTCCATCCACCCTCCATCCATCCTCCATCCACCCTCCATCCACCCTCCATCCACTCTCCATCCACCCTCCATCCACCCTCCATCCACTCTCCATCCACCCTCCATCCACCCTCCATCCACCCTCCACCCATCCTCCATCCACCCTCCATCCATCCTCCATCCACCCTCCATCA
This sequence comes from Blennius ocellaris, assembly GCF_963422515.1. Taxonomy (NCBI): domain Eukaryota; kingdom Metazoa; phylum Chordata; class Actinopteri; order Blenniiformes; family Blenniidae; genus Blennius; species Blennius ocellaris. Next base: position 469,736 of record NC_137652.1, on the reverse strand, counting down.
ACCCTCCATCAACCCTCCATCCACCCTCCATCCATCCTCCATCAACCCTCCATCCATCCTCCATCCACCCTCCATCCACCCTCCATCCACCCTCCATCCATCCTCCATCCACCCTCCTTCCACCCTCCATCCATCCTCCATCCACCCTCCATCCACCCTCCATCAATCCTCCTTCCACCCTCCATCCACCCTCCATCCATCCTCCATCCACCCTCCTTCCACCCTCCATCCATCCTCCATCCACCCTCCATCCACCCTCCATCAATCCTCCTTCCACCCTCCATCCACCCTCCTTCCACCCTCCATCCACCCTCCATCCACCCTCCATCCACCCTCATCTTCTTATCAGTCAAAACCCTCACAGGGGGCGTGGCCGGTCCGGTGAGGAGGTTTGGTGTTTCGCTGCCGGCAGAGCGCAGCAGGAATCAACAACATGGACGAGCAGCAACGTGTCTGAGATCAATGTCGTTTAACTGCTGTGGCATGAAGTTGGTTTGTTCTGCGACCAAATGAAATGAAATCCATCGCTCATCTGTCAAGGAAGCATTGTTCTCTCTCTGTGTGTGTGTGTGTGTGTGTGTGTGTGTGTGTGTGTGTGTGTGTGTGTGTGTGTGTGTGTGTGTGTGTGTGTGTGTGTGTGTGTGTGTGTGTGTGTGTGTGTGTGTGTGTGTGTGTGGCAGACAGATGGGACTGTGCAGCTCACCGTTTGCAGTAATCCTCAGTATTCCACTAACTCATAATTATCCTGATTGAGCTGAAGTACTGCGACATGTGACACATGTCACTCAGTGTCATTATAACTCACCGGATTTATACACTATTCTGTGTGTTAATACCCCCCCCCCCCCCCCCACACACACACACACACACACACACTTCACCCCTCTGCCTCCCTCCTATAATCAGTGTACTGCAGCACAGTGGTGGAGAAACCCGTTGGAAAGTGATTTATTGCACACACACACACACACACACACACACACACACACACACACACACACACACACACACACACACACACACACACACACACACACACACACACACACACACACACACACACACACACACACACACACACACACACACACACACACCAGTGATGTATTGCTGTGCAGGTAGACAGTAGTTCAAGGGGAAGAGATTAGTCTAACAAACGCTGAACACCAAATTATTATTGCACATTTAGATGGACGACATGCTCACACTCCTCACACACTCCTCACACACTCCTCACACACATTCCTCACACACTCCTCACACACACTCCTCACACACTCCTCACACACACTCCTCACACACACTCCTCACACACTCCTCACACACACTCCTCACACACTCCTCACACACACTCCTCACACACACTCCTCACACACTCCTCACACACTCCTCACACACTCCTCACACACTCCTCACACACACTCCTCACACACACACTCCTCACACACTCCTCACACACACACCTCACACACACTCCTCACACACACTCTTCCTCACACACACTCCTCACACACACTCCTCACACACTCCTCACACACACTCCTCACACACACTCCTCACACACACTCCTCCCACACACTCCTCCTCACACACACTCCTCCTCACACACACTCCTCACACACACTCCTCCTCACACACACTCCTCACACACATTCCTCGCACACTCCTCACACACACTCCTCACACACACACTCCTCACACACACTCCTCACACACACTCCTCACACACACTCCTCACACACACTCCTCACACACTCCTCACACACACTCCTCACACACACTCCTCACACACACTCCTCCTCACACACTCCTCACACACACTCCTCCTCACACACACTCCTCCTCACACACACTCCTCCTCACACACACTCCTCCTCACACACACTCCTCCTCACACACACTCCTCCTCACACACACTCCTCCTCACACATACACTCCTTACACACTCCTCCTCACACACACTCCTCCTCACACACACACTCCTTACACACTCCTCCTCACACACACTCACTCTGCCACAGGCCTTTATTCCAAAGTCCACGGAAGTGAAACAGGTTGGAGGAGCAGGTAAAGAGGGTGAAGCAGGAAGTGAAACAGGTTGGAGGAGCAGGTAAAGAGGGTGAAGCAGGAAGTGAAACAGGTTGGAGGAGCAGGTAAAGAGGGTGAAGCAGGAGGTGAAACAGGTTGGAGGAGCAGGTAAAGAGGGTGAAGCAGGAAGTGAAACAGGTTGGAGGAGCAGGTAAAGAGGGTGAAGCAGGAAGTGAAACAGGTTGGAGGAGCAGGTAAAGAGGGTGAAGCAGGAAGTGAAACAGGTTGGAGGAGCAGGTAAAGAGGGTGAAGCAGGAGGTGAAACAGGTTGGAGGAGCAGGTAAAGAGGGTGAAGCAGGAGGTGAAACAGGTTGGAGGAGCAGGTAAAGAGGGTGAAGCAGGAAGTGAAACAGGTTGGAGGAGCAGGTAAAGAGGGTGAAGCAGGAAGTGAAACAGGTTGGAGGAGCAGGTAAAGAGGGTGAAGCAGGAAGTGAAACAGGTTGGAGGAGCAGGTAAAGAGGGTGAAGCAGGAGGTGAAACAGGTTGGAGGAGCAGGTAAAGAGGGTGAAGCAGGAGGTGAAACAGGTTGGAGGAGCAGGTAAAGAGGGTGAAGCAGGAGGTGAAACAGGTTGGAGGAGCAGGTAAAGAGGGTGAAGCAGGAGGTGAAACAGGTTGGAGGAGCAGGTAAAGAGGGTGAAGCAGGAAGTGAAACAGGTTGGAGGAGCAGGTAAAGAGGGTGAAGCAGGAGGTGAAACAGGTTGGAGGAGCAGGTAAAGAGGGTGAAGCAGGAAGTGAAGCTTCAGCAGCATGAGAAAGTTTCTCATATGAAGAGAAGACTTTTGTTTTTTAAAGTCATACTGGACCATTTCTCTCCGAGGATTCAAGAAGCTTCAAACTCTGAACTTGTTCAAAATGTTTGGCCAAACGTTTCTACTGGTCAGCGTGACATCCTGCAGCGTGAGGTCCTGCAGCGTGACGTCCTGCAGCGTGAGGTCCTGCAGTGAGGTCCTGCAGTGTGAGGCCCTGCAGCGTGAGGTCCTGCAGCGTGAGGTCCTGCAGCGTGAGGTCCTGCAGCGTGAGGTCCTGCAGCGTGAGGGCCTGCAGCGTGAGGGCCTGCAGCGTGAGGCCCTGCAGCGTGAGGGCCTGCAGCGTGACGTCCTGCAGTGAGGTCCTGCAATGTGAGGTCCTGCAGCGTGAGGTCCTGCAGTGAGGTCCTGCAGTGTGAGGCCCTGCAGCGTGAGGTCCTGCAGCGTGAGGTCCTGCAGCGTGAGGTCCTGCAGCGTGAGGGCCTGCAGCGTGAGGGCCTGCAGCGTGAGGCCCTGCAGCGTGAGGGCCTGCAGCGTGACGTCCTGCAGCGTGAGGTCCTGCAATGTGAGGCCCTGCAGCGTGAGGCCCTGCAGCGTGAGGTCCTGCAGCGTGAGGTGCTGCAGTGAGATCCTGCAGTGAGGTCCTGCAGCGTGAGACCCTGCAGCGTGAGGTCCTGCAGCGTGAGGTCCTGCAACGTGAGGTCCTGCAGCGTGAGGGCCTGCAGCGTGAGGGCCTGCAGCGTGAGGTGCTGCAGCGTGAGGTCCTGCAACGTGAGGTCCTGCAGCGTGAGACCCTGCTGCGTGAGGGCCTGCAGCGTGAGGGCCTGCAGCGTGAGGTGCTGCAGTGTGAGGTGCTGCAGCACGGAGCACAGTGACACGGGTTGCATGCACCAGTTCAGAACACGAAGGGGAAGGAAGGCGCTTTGTTAAAAGTGGGAAAGCAAGAGGGACATGAGACTGCAGGACACGTGGACTGATGGAGGAACAGACAAATGGGTCACAGCTAAAATGCTAACGCTGACCCTGCTGTCACTTCTCATGGAGCTCTGCTGAGCATCCTCCCGACTCCACCCCCCGACTGCTGCGCTGGCGTAATGCCGGCGTGAGGGAGGTTATGGATTAAGACAATTGTACACATGCATGAGAACAAAGCAGAGGACCGAACAGCATATTAGCATTTTAATAGAGCGATAAGACGCGGCCGTGCTCCTCCTCTGTTCTCCTGTCGGGGAGATTAGTTACATGAGGAACACTGATAACTTCTCCTCTTTGTTGCCTCTCCGCTCTCGCTTTACAATCAACATGCTGATTGTTTCCCTGCCTTGCTGCTGCCTCACTTCCTTTGGTCAGACGTCACGCCAAAGAAAAGGAATTGTGCTCTTCCCTTTAAATGTCCTCCTCCTCAGCCTCTCCTCTCTCATCCCAGCTCTCCACAAATCACACAAAAGAAACTCTTTCATCCTGCAGCTAAACTCCTTTTCCCCTTTTAAACCTTTGTAGAGATGAACTGTTCCATCCTGTCCACTTTCAAGATCCTCCTCTTAATCCAGCCTTTCCATAGTTTACCTTGGGTTTTAGAGGAAGATGCTCTATAATCTGGTGTTAGAGGAGGAAGATGCTCTATAATCTGGTGTTAGAGGAGGACGATGCTCTATAATCTGGTGTTAGAGGAGGAAGATGCTCTATAATCTGACGTTAGCACAGAATTCAGATTCTTGAACTAATGATAAGATGGAGAAGCAGCAATAAAATATTTCAGATAATATACAATTAGCAATAGCATTAGCTATTTAAACTGCCAACGCTAATCCAAGTAACCACGGAGACAAGCTAAGGCTAGTTTTACCCCTCCTGAGCCGTTAGCATCATTAGCTCTGGATAATTGGGGCCTGGAAGTCGACTGACAAGGAGACTTGTTACGTCTGAAAAGTGACTGAAGCTTCAGTAAAGTGTAACTGAGTAACTAGTTCCATGACAGTAATCAGTCAGTAGCACGTGGAAGCTAATCGTAGAGCCACTAACTTACCGCTGGCTCCCTTGTTCCCGCAGAACAAGTGTTACACATCGATGCAAGTCTGCGTTTGAGGTTTACAAGAAGAGGTCTACGTCTGACACACGCTGGGATAAAGAAGTGAGAGAAGAGGAGAGGGATGGACGGACACTTTCCTCCGAGCTGCTGGAGCAGACATGGAGAGAAAATGAGGTCCAGAGCGGCGGGCGAGCGAGGCCGTCGGGGGAGCAGCTCTCCGCCCCATTAAAATCTGATCCTGATCCGGGGGTTCTCCTGCACCGTCCCGGTGAGCCGTGCTCACTGAGGCCCGACTGACTCCCTCCGAGACCACGACGGAGGAACGTCATGACTGACACAGGAAAGAAGAAGAAGAAGAAAGAAGAAGAGAAGCAAACCCTCGGGGCCGTTCTTCATCTCAGAATGACAGCGAAGTGAGTCTCCAGCTCATCATTTTTATCTGTTTCCCTTTCACTTGACACTTCATACGGACGACCTGCAAGCAGTCGTCAACCAGAACATTTATTACACTAAACGGCCGAATCCTCTGCTGGCCGGAGCTGAACGTTTCCTCTCAGAGCTGAACGTTTCCTCTCAGAGCTGAACGTTTCCTCTCAGAGCTGAACGTTTCCTCTCAGAGCTGAACGTTTCCTCTCAGAGCTGAACGTTTCCTCTGAGAGCTGAACGTTTCCTCTCAGAGCTGAACGTTTCCTCTCAGAGCTGAACGTTTCCTCTCAGAGCTGAACGTTTCCTCTCAGAGCTGAACGTTTCCTCTCAGAGCTGAACGTTTCCTCTGAGAGCTGAACGTTTCCTCTGAGAGCTGAACGTTTCCTCTCAGAGCTGAACGTTTCCTCTCAGAGCTGAACGTTTCCTCTCTGAGCTGAACGTTTCCTCTCTGAGCTGAACGTTTCCTCTCAGAGCTGAACGTTTCCTCTCTGAGCTGAACGTTTCCTCTCAGAGCTGAACGTTTCCTCTCAGAGCTGAACGTTTCCTGAGCTGAACGTTTCCTCTCAGAGCTGAACGTTTCCTGAGCTGAACGTTTCCTCTCAGAGCTGAACGTTTCCTCTCAGAGCTGATCGTTTCCTCTCAGAGCTGAACGTTTCCTCTCAGAGCTGAACGTTTCCTCTCAGAGCTGAACGTTTCCTCTCAGAGCTGAACGTTTCCTGAGCTGAACGTTTCCTCTGAGAGCTGAACGTTTCCTCTCAGAGCTGAACGTTTCCTCTCAGAGCTGAACGTTTCCTCTCAGAGCTGAACGTTTCCTCTCAGAGCTGAACGTTTCCTGAGCTGAACGTTTCCTCTCAGAGCTGAACGTTTCCTCTGAGAGCTGAACGTTTCCTCTCAGAGCTGAACGTTTCCTGAGCTGAACGTTTCCTCTCAGAGCTGAACGTTTCCTCTCAGAGCTGAACGTTTCCTCTGAGAGCTGAACGTTTCCTCTCAGAGCTGAACGTTTCCTCTCAGAGCTGAACGTTTCCTCTCAGAGCTGAACGTTTCCTCTCAGAGCTGAACGTTTCCTCTCAGAGCTGAACGTTTCCTCTCAGAGCTGAACGTTTCCTGAGCTGAACGTTTCCTCTCAGAGCTGAACGTTTCCTCTGAGAGCTGAACGTTTCCTCTCAGAGCTGAACGTTTCCTGAGCTGAACGTTTCCTCTCAGAGCTGAACGTTTCCTCTCAGAGCTGAACGTTTCCTCTCAGAGCTGAACGTTTCCTCTCAGAGCTGAACGTTTCCTCTCAGAGCTGAACGTTTCCTCTCAGAGCTGAACGTTTCCTCTGAGAGCTGAACGTTTCCTCTGAGAGCTGAACGTTTCCTCTCTGAGCTGAACGTTTCCTCTCAGAGCTGAACGTTTCCTCTCAGAGCTGAACGTTTCCTCTCAGAGCTGAACGTTTCCTGAGCTGAACGTTTCCTCTCAGAGCTGAACGTTTCCTCTCAGAGCTGAACGTTTCCTGAGCTGAACGTTTCCTCTCAGAGCTGAACGTTTCCTGAGCTGAACGTTTCCTCTCAGAGCTGATCGTTTCCTCTCAGAGCTGAACGTTTCCTCTCAGAGCTGAACGTTTCCTCTCAGAGCTGAACGTTTCCTCTCAGAGCTGAACGTTTCCTCTCAGAGCTGAACGTTTCCTCTCAGAGCTGAACGTTTCCTGAGCTGAACGTTTCCTCTGAGAGCTGAACGTTTCCTCTCAGAGCTGAACGTTTCCTGAGCTGAACGTTTCCTCTCAGAGCTGAACGTTTCCTCTCAGAGCTGAACGTTTCCTCTGAGAGCTGAACGTTTCCTCTCAGAGCTGAACGTTTCCTCTCTGAGCTGAACGTTTCCTCTCTGAGCTGAACGTTTCCTCTCAGAGCTGAACGTTTCCTCTCAGAGCTGAACGTTTCCTCTCAGAGCTGAACGTTTCCTCTCAGAGCTGAACGTTTCCTCTCAGAGCTGAACGTTTCCTCTCAGAGCTGAACGTTTCCTCTCAGAGCTGAACGTTTCCTCTCAGAGCTGAACGTTTCCTCTGAGAGCTGAACGTTTCCTCTCAGAGCTGAACGTTTCCTCTCAGAGCTGAACGTGTTTCCTCTCAGAGCTGAACGTTTCCTGAGCTGAACGTTTCCTCTCAGAGCTGAACGTTTCCTCTCAGAGCTGAACGTTTCCTGAGCTGAACGTTTCCTCTGAGAGCTGAACGTTTCCTCTCAGAGCTGAACGTTTCCTCTCAGAGCTGAACGTTTCCTCTCAGAGCTGAACGTTTCCTCTCAGAGCTGAACGTTTCCTCTGAGAGCTGCAGCGTGAAGCTACTGGAGAACAAACATGATTGGCTAGCCTGCCAGGCTACAACCTTCTGCAATACACAGACATTACAAGAATTCTATTTGTGAGCGGTTCTCCTGGAACAATTAAGTCTGGTTCCACGAGAACCTTTCAGTTCCTCCACTCTGCCGCTTCTCCTCTCAAAGACGGTAAAAATAGCATTTGGACTCAATGTGTCAAATAGAAGTTTACAAAAAGAGTTGGGCTGATTCTATCTGATCATGTGACTTAACGTCTTCTTAAATCTTTTTCCTGTACGTTTTTACAAAAACATGTCCAGAGGAATGTTTGAGAAGTCGAACTACAAACTACAAGAATGTGACAATTAACCAACACCAATAACCATTTTCATTTGTTTGAAGTTAATGTGTCCAGCGTGTCCTGGATGTCCAGCATGTCCTGGATGTCCAGCGTGTCCTGGATGTCCAGCGTGTCCTGGATGTCCAGCATGTCCTGGATGTCCAGCGTGTCCTGGATGTCCAGCGTGTCCTGGATGTCCAGCGTGTCCTGGATGTCCAGCGTGTCCTGGATGTCCGGCGTGTCCTGGATGTCCGGCGTGTCCTGGATGTCCGGCGTGTCCTGGATGTCCAGCGTGTCCTGGATGTGCAGCGTGTCCTGGATGTCCGGCGTGTCCTGGATGTGCAGCGTGTCCTGGATGTCCAGCGTGTCCTGGATGTCCAGTGTGTCCTGGATGTCCAGTGTGTCCTGGATGTCCAGCGTGTCCTGGATGTCCAGTGTTTCATTGAGCTTTCCCTCAGTTGACCCCCTGACCTGTCCCCTAACAGTCAGATGGGATCAGGTCCTCGCAGGACAAAGTGGAGGTAGAGGACAGACGAATCAGCTCCAGTGTGATCAAGAAAAGTGATTCTCAGAGATTTTTGCTCCTTTATCTAAAATCCTTCTTGTTGCATTTCATGTAATTGGATTGAAGTCATTACTGAGATTAGATCTTTGTGTGCAGGACTTTGTCAAACTGCGAGGACAAACCTTAACGTCTTAACGTCTTAACGTCTCAGCAGCAGTGTCTGAAGAGTCCAGCTGACCAGCCAACCTCTCGTCACGTTTTCCCTCCTTGCCAGGGAACTGTCTCTCTTCATGTCCTTCTCCCCCGTCTGTCTTCACATGCACAGCGCCGGGTGGACGAGGACGTCCTGACAGACTCTCCACTGTTCATTAGAGACTCACAACCTTTCAGACGCGCCTCGGAGAAGAAAACAGCAGAAGATTGGCCAGATTACCATGTTCTCTGTTGCTCCTGCTCTGTCTCTGAAGACCTGTCCTGTCCCTTGTTGGGACAGTCCTACAGACACACCACAGACCGCCCAGAGGGGTTGTGTGATTGCACTGCCGTGGCCACCAGTACGATCTGCTGTGTGACGGCTTTGTTCATGTCAGTGAACCGAGATCCTCCTGGAACCCGTTCAACAACCTGCCACTTCCATTACAACGTAGGAAAAAATGCCTTTCTCAGGATTATCCTCTCTCTGTTCTTCAGCCACAGCAATTACTGGCTGAATCACCGGCCAAGAACAACAATGGAGCAGCCGAGGAACCAGAAAATAGAAAAGTCCAAACAATGTGAGGAAGAGCAGCTTCAGGATTGGACAAGGTGAGACGCTGCAGGCCACATGATGAAGGGACGAAGACAGAAGTGGAGCTGAGCTACAGGCGTCTCCACCTTTCCTCCATTCAGGTTTTATACCAACGTCTGCGGGGAGAAGAAGAAGTTGGTGGTCCTCGCTCTCCTACCTGAAGTGGAGACATTAATGCCGCCCAGCAGGGGGCGTCAGTCGGTTCTCCACCGGGGCAGAATCAACCAACGGAACGTGATGGTGCTGCGTTACTGAAGCACGTTAGCGTAGCGGCGGTAGCATGGCGGCGTTAACATAGTACTGATAGCGTAGCAATATTAGCATAGCAGCGTTAGCATAGGTGCATTAGCATAGCAGCATTAGCGTAGCAGTGGAAACAGTTTTCTAGCAGTGCAGCTGCACACGCTCACACGTCATCGCTAACTGAGGCAGACGGCGGAAATACGACTCAATGTTTTCGCTTAGAAACACTCCAGTTTGTGACTAATACTCAACGACAAGCTGACACACACACACACACACACACACACACACACACACACACACACACACACACACACACACACACACACACACACACACACACACACACACACACACACACACACACACACCCTTTAGGTGTTTACAATGCAGAATGTTTTCACCACAAAGCTTTTGTTTATGCAGCAATCTGCTGACTACGAGCTGCACACCCAACCTGAGCATTATTATGCACACACACACACACACACACACACACACACACACACACACACACACACACACACACACACACACACACACACACACACACACACACACACACACACACACACACACACACACACACACACACACACACACACACACACACACACACACACACACACGTTTGACCAGCACCGGACTCATCCTCTCACAAGGATTCCAACACATTGATTAAAAGATGCATTTTTTAAAATGTAGATAAATTTGAATTTAAAAAATAAACAGGCCATGAACATGAACCCCCACATGGAAAGAACCTATATAAACATATATGTTTTAATATAGGTTCTTTCCATGTGGGCCCCTCCAGGCCTGAATGCTGCTCGCGCCACAGAACGTCTCCCCCAGCAGAGGCCTCCGCCTCGGACACTGTCACATTCAGCTTCTATCGACTGACGAGAGAAAAAGACTGAATGTCTTGATCAGAGACGCAGAACCACTGAGGTTCTGCTGGTGAACAGAAGAACGAAGGCTTGATTCCAGAAGGTCTGCAGACCCCGACCACAGTGGAGGGTCTACTGTCTCTTCATCAGCACCACAGTGGAGGGTCTACTGTCTCTTCATCAGCACCACAGTGGAGGGTCTACTGTCTCTTCATCAGCACCACAGTGGAGGGTCTACTGTCTCTTCATCAGCACCACAGTGGAGGGTCTACTGTCTCTTCATCAGCACCACAGTGGAGGGTCTACTGTCTCTTCATCAGCACCACAGTGGAGGGTCTACTGTCTCTTCATCAGCACCACAGTGGAGGGTCTACTGTCTCTTCATCAGCACCACAGTGGAGGGTCTACTGTCTCTTCATCAGCACCACAGTGGAGGGTCTACTGTCTCTTCATCAGCACCACAGTGGAGGGTCTACTGTCTCATGCTTCATCAGCACCACAGTGGAGGATCTACTGTCTCATGCTTCATCAGCACCACAGTGGAGGATCTACTGTCTCTTCATCAGCACCACAGTGGAGGATCTACTGTCTCATGCTTCATCAGCACCACAGTGGAGGATCTACTGTCTCTTCATCAGCACCACAGTGGAGGGTCTACTGTCTCTTCATCAGCACCACAGTGGAGGGTCTACTGTCTCTTCATCAGCACCACAGTGGAGGGTCTACTGTCTCTTCATCAGCACCACAGTGGAGGGTCTACTGTCTCTTCATCAGCACCACAGTGGAGGGTCTACTGTCTCTTCATCAGCACCACAGTGGAGGATCTACTGTCTCTTCATCAGCACCACAGTGGAGGGTCTACTGTCTCATGCTTCATCAGCACCACAGTGGAGGATCTACTGTCTCATGCTTCATCAGCAGCGTCTCATCACACTGAGCTGCAGAGTCAAATGAACGTTTGTTTACGACTTGAAAAAGAAAATGTTTAGGTCACAACACGGAACCAGTTCAATAGAAGTGACGGGGTGAGACCCGGCTCACTAATGTCTCAATGTCTCTTCAGAGGACATTGTGGACAGAGGAAGCCAGACGTCTCTTCAGAGGACATTGTGGACAGAGGAAGCCAGACGTCTCTTCAGAGGACATTGTGGACAGAGGAAGCCAGACGTCTCTTCAGAGGACATTGTGGACAGAGGAAGCCAGACGTCTCTTCAGAGGACATTGTGGACAGAGGAAGCCAGACGTCTCTTCAGAGGACATTGTGGACAGAGGAAGCCAGACGTCTCTTCAGAGGACATTGTGGACAGAGGAAGCCAGACGTCTCTTCAGAGGACATTGTGGACAGAGGAAGCCAGACGTCTCTTCAGAGGACATTGTGGACAGAGGAAGCCAGACGTCTCTTCAGAGGACATTGTGGACAGAGGAAGCCAGACGTCTCTTCAGAGGACATTGTGGACAGAGGAAGCCAGACGTCTCTTCAGAGGACATTGTGGACAGAGGAAGCCAGACGACATAATAAAGCCACACTTTCCCTGTTTCACCTAAAACACTGAAGTTTGGACTCGCCAGGGGACGAGAGCGGGACTCAACAGTGGGACAGTAGGACAGTGGGACAGTGGGACAGTAGGACAGTAGGACAGCGGGACAGTAGGACAGTGGGACAGTAGGACAGTGGGACAGCAGGACAGCGGGACTCAACAGTGGATCAGTAGGACAGTAGGACAGTAGGACAGTGGGACAGCAGTACAGTAGGACAGTGGGACAGCAGGACAGTAGGACAGTAGGACAGTGGGACAGTAGGACAATGGGACAGTAGGACAGAGGGACAGTAGGACAGTGTTACAGCAGGACAGTAGGACAGTGGGACAATGGGACAGTAGGACAGAGGGACAGTAGGACAGTGGGACAGTAGGACAGCGGGACAGTAGGACAGTAGGACAGCGGGACAGTGGGACAATGGGACAGTAGGACAGCGGGACAGCGGGACAGTAGGACAGTGGGACAGTAGGACAGCGGGGCAGTAGGACAGTGGGACAATGGGACAGTAGGACAGAGGGACAGTAGGACAGTGTGACAGCAGGACAGTAGGACAGTGGGACAGTAGGACAGTGGGACAGTAGGACAGTAGGACAGTAGGACAGTGGGACAGTAGGACAGTAGGACAGTGGGACAGTAGGACAGCGGGACAGTAGGACAGTGGGACAGTGGGACAGTGGGACAGTAGGACAGTAGGACAGTGGGACAGTAGGACAGTGGGACAGTAGGACAGTAGGACAGTAGGACAGTGGGACAGTAGGACAGTAGGACAGTGGGACAGTAGGACAGCGGGACAGTAGGACAGTGGGACAGTAGGACAGTGGGACAGTAGGACAGTAGGACAGTGGGACAGCAGGACAGCGGGACTCAACAGTGGATCAGTAGGACAGTAGGACAGTAGGACAGTGGGACAGCAGTACAGTAGGACAGTGGGACAGCAGGACAGTAGGACAGTAGGACAGTGGGACAGTAGGACAATGGGACAGTAGGACAGAGGGACAGTAGGACAGTGTTACAGCAGGACAGTAGGACAGTGGGACAATGGGACAGTAGGACAGAGGGACAGTAGGACAGTGGGACAGTAGGACAGCGGGACAGTAGGACAGTAGGACAGCGGGACAGTGGGACAATGGGACAGTAGGACAGCGGGACAGCGGGACAGTAGGACAGTGGGACAGTAGGACAGCGGGGCAGTAGGACAGTGGGACAATGGGACAGTAGGACAGAGGGACAGTAGGACAGTGTGACAGCAGGACAGTAGGACAGTGGGACAGTAGGACAGTGGGACAGCGGGACAGTAGGACAGTAGGACAGTAGGACAGTGGGACAGTGGGACAGCGGGACAGTGGGACAGTGGGACAGCGGGACAGTAGGACAGTAGGACAGTGGGACAGTAGGACAGTGGGACAGTAGGACAGTAGGACAGTAGGACAGTGGGACAGTAGGACAGTAGGACAGTGGGACAGTAGGACAGCGGGACAGTAGGACAGTGGGACAGTAGGACAGTGGGACAGTGGGACAGTAGGACAGTAGGACAGTAGGACAGTGGGACAGTAGGACAGTAGGACAGTAGGACAGTGGGACAGTAGGACAGTAGGACAGTGGGACAGTAGGACAGCGGGACAGTAGGACAGCGGGACAGTAGGACAGTAGGACAGTAGGACAGTGGATTGCCCCGCTGCAGCACTGAGACCAACCTCCCTCAGACACACCAGCTGAGCCTCGGGGGTCAATTAGTTTCAAGGCAATTAAACAGTCTGAGTGTCACTGCAGACAAAAGAACACACACACACACACACACACACACACACACACACACACACACACACACACACACACACACACACACACACACACACACACACACACACACACACACACACACACACACACACACACACACACACACACACACACACTGAGAAGACAAAGAAGAATGGGTCTACTGTGTAACTCAACTGCAAGGTCAGTGTTGACAGGTTGGTGTGTGTGTGTGTGTGTGTGTGTGTGTGTGTGTGTGTGTGTGTGTGTGTGTGTGTGTGTGTGTGTGGAGGTAGCGTGGTGCTATTAGCTTGTTGTAGCTCCGCCTCCTCCGCCTCTGAACGTCTCCACCAGAGGAAATGTAATTATACAGTGAGAACAGAGTTAAACCACATCGTCTGAACGGGAAACTAATGAAATGCATAAATTAAATAAACCTGTCGAACAGAGTGTAATTAAATAGACTGAGGGAAGTGGCTGTCCAGTGTGTGTGTGTGTGTGTGTGTGTGTGTGTGTGTGTGTGTGTGTGTGTGTGTGTGTGTGTGTGTGTGTGTGTGTGTGTGTGTGTGTGTGTGTGTAGCTACATATGCTTTAATTAGTTGACTTTAGGCAGCCGAACCACCGGCATTAACATCAATGAGTGGGCACAGTAGTGACACACACACACACACACACACACACACACACACACACACACACACACACACACACACACACACACACACACACACACACACACACACACACACACACACACACACACACACACACACACACACACACACACACACACTGTTGTCACACTACATATTAGGAACAAAACAGCCACAAAAAGATGATAAGATGAAAAAGACATGAAAATCATGAAAAAACAAGTGGTCCAGAAGTGGTCCGGACATGGTCCAGAAGTGGTCCAGAAGTGGTCCGGACATGGTCCAGAAGTGGTCCGGAAGTGGTCCAGAAGTGGTCCGGACATGGTCCAGAAGTGGTCCGGACATGGTCCAGAAGTGGTCTGGACATGGTCCAGAAGTGGTCCGGAAGTGGTCCAGAAGTGGTCCAGACATGGTCCAGAAGTGGTCCAGACATGGTCCAGAAGTGGGGGTCAGCCCGGTTGCCAGGTTTGACTAAAGAGTCGTATTCATCAAGTTTTCCAGCGTTGTGCTGATTGAACCTAATGAAAGTCTGGAGGCGTGTACTTCCTGGTTCCTCCTGGTTTACTGGTCCTTCCTGGTTCACTGGTTCCTTCCTGGTTCACTGGTCCTTCCTGGTTCACTGGTCCTTCCTGGTTCCTCCTGGTTCACTGGTCCTTCCTGGTTCACTGGTCCTTCCTGGTTTACTGGTCCTTCCTGGTTCACTGGTCCTTCCTGGTTCACTGGTTCCTTCCTGGTTTACTGGTTCCTTCCTGGTTTACTGGTCCTTCCTGGTTCACTGGTCCTTCCTGGTTCACTGGTCCTTCCTGGTTCACTGGTCCTTCCTGGTTTACTGGTTCCTTCCTGGTTTACTGGTCCTTCCTGGTTCACTGGTCCTTCCTGGTTCACTGGTCCTTCCTGGTTTACTGGTTCCTTCCTGGTTCACTGGTCCTTCCTGGTTCACTGGTCCTTCCTGGTTCACTGGTCCTTCCTGGTTTACTGGTTCCTTCCTGGTTCACTGGTCCTTCCTGGTTCACTGGTCCTTCCTGGTTTACTGGTTCCTCCTGGTTCACTGGTCCTTCCTGGTTCACTGGTCCTTCCTGGTTTACTGGTTCCTTCCTGGTTTACTGGTCCTTCCTGGTTCACTGGTTCCTCCTGGTTCACTGGTCCTTCCTGGTTCACTGGTCCTTCCTGGTTTACTGGTTCCTCCTGGTTTACTGGTTCCTTCCTGGTTCACTGGTCCTTCCTGGTTCACTGGTCCTTCCTGGTTCACTGGTCCTTCCTGGTTCACTGGTCCTTCCTGGTTTACTGGTTCCTCCTGGTTCACTGGTCCTTCCTGGTTCACTGGTCCTTCCTGGTTCACTGGTCCTTCCTGGTTTACTGGTTCCTCCTGGTTCACTGGTCCTTCCTGGTTTACTGGTCCTTCCTGGTTTACTGGTTCCTTCCTGGTTCACTGGTCCTTCCTGGTTCACTGGTCCTTCCTGGTTTACTGGTTCCTTCCTGGTTCACTGGTCCTTCCTGGTTCACTGGTCCTTCCTGGTTCACTGGTCCTTCCTGGTTTACTGGTTCCTTCCTGGTTCACTGGTCCTTCCTGGTTCACTGGTCCTTCCTGGTTCACTGGTCCTTCCTGGTTTACTGGTTCTTCCCTCAGGCTCACACTCGTTACCACATTTTCTCATCTAAGTTTTTTTTTTTTACTTAATGTATGAATTGCATCCAGATGCCACGGTAAGTAATCTGAGTAGTTCCACGGCGTGGGGTTACATAAAACGGCACCTGCTCCATGAAACAAAGTGAAGAATAGAATAAAGGAGCTTCCGGCAGCTGATTGGCTGCTGCGCTCTCTGAGCAGCCAATGGAAGGACAGTCTGCAGGAGGACGTCCATCGTCTGTCAGAGACGTTTCTGCAGGCAGGTGATGGTTTCACCTCTGCTCAGTGTGCAGCGTTCTGAGAGGAACCATCACGTCTGAGAGGAACATCACCTCTGAGAGAACCATCACCTCTGAGAGAACCATCACCTCTGAGAGGAACATCACCTCTGAGAGGAACCATCACCTCTGAGAGGAACATCACCTCTGAGAGGAACATCACCTCTGAGAGGAACCATCACCTCTGAGAGGAACATCACCTCTGAGAGGAACCATCACCTCTGAGAGGAACATCACCTCTGAGAGGAACCATCACCTCTGAGAGGAACCATCACCTCTGAGAGGAACCATCACCTCTGAGAGGAACATCACCTCTGAGAGGAACCATCACCTCTGAGAGGAACCATCACCTCTGAGAGGAACATCACCTCTGAGAGCAACCATCACCTCTGAGAGGAACCATCACCTCTGAGAGGAACATCACCTCTGAGAGGAACCATCACCTCTGAGAGGAACATCACCTGTGAGAGGAACATCACCTCGGAGAGGAACCATCACCTCTGAGAGGAACATCACCTCTGAGAGGAACATCACCTGTGAGAGGAACATCACCTCTGAGAGGAACCATCACCTCTGAGAGGAACCATCACCTCTGAGAGGAACCATCACCTCTGAGAGGAACATCACCTCTGAGAGGAACCATCACCTCTGAGAGGAACCATCACCTCTGAGAGGAACCATCACCTCTGAGAGCAACCATCACCTCTGAGAGGAACCATCACCTCTGAGAGGAACATCACCTCTGAGAGGAACATCACCTCTGAGAGGAACATCACCTCTGAGAGGAACCATCACCTCTGAGAAGAACATCATCTCTGAGAGGAACATCACCTCTGAGAGGAACATCACCTCTGAGAGGAACCATCACCTCTGAGAGGAACATCACCTCTGAGAGGAACCATCACCTCTGAGAGGAACATCACCTCTGAGAGGAACCATCACCTCTGAGAGAACCATCACCTCTGAGAGGAACATCACCTCTGAGAGGAACATCACCTCTGAGAGGAACATCACCTCTGAGAAGAACATCACCTCTGAGAGGAACATCACCTCTGAGAGGAACATCACCTCTGAGAGGAACCATCACCTCTGAGAAGAACATCATCTCTTAGAGGAACATCACCTCTGAGAGGAACATCACCTCTGAGAGGAACCATCACCTCTGAGAGGAACATCACCTCTAAGAGGAACATCACCTCTGCTCAGTGTGCAGCGTTCTGAGAGGAACCATCACGTCTGAGAGGAACATCACCTCTGAGAGGAACATCACCTCTGCTCAGTGTGCAGCGTTCTGAGAGGAACCATCACGTCTGAGAGGAACATCACCTCTGAGAGGAACCATCACCTCTGAGAGGAACATCACCTCTGAGAGGAACCATCACCTCTGAGAGGAACATCACCTCTGAGAGGAACCATCACCTCTGAGAGGAACATCACCTCTGAGAGGAACCATCACCTCTGAGAGGAACCATCACCTCTGAGAGGAACCATCACCTCTGAGAGGAACATCACCTCTGAGAGCAACCATCACCTCTGAGAGGAACCATCACCTCTGAGAGGAACATCACCTCTAAGAGGAACATCACCTCTGCTCAGTGTGCAGCGTTCTGAGAGGAACCATCACGTCTGAGAGGAACATCACCTCTGAGAGGAACATCACCTCTGCTCAGTGTGCAGCGTTCTGAGAGGAACCATCACGTCTGAGAGGAACATCACGTCTGAGAGGAACATCACCTCTGAGAGGAACCATCACCTCTGAGAGGAACATCACCTCTGAGAGGAACCATCACCTCTGAGAGGAACATCACCTCTGAGAGGAACCATCACCTCTGAGAGGAACCATCACCTCTGAGAGGAACCATCACCTCTGAGAGCAACCATCACCTCTGAGAGGAACCATCACCTCTGAGAGGAACCATCACCTCTGAGAGGAACATCACCTCTGAGAGGAACATCACCTCTGAGAGGAACATCACCTCTGAGAGGAACCATCACCTCTGAGAAGAACATCATCTCTTAGAGGAACATCACCTCTGAGAGGAACATCACCTCTGAGAGGAACCATCACCTCTGAGAGGAACATCACCTCTGAGAGGAACATCACCTCTGAGAAGAACATCATCTCTGAGAGGAACATCACCTCTGAGAGGAACCATCATCTCTGAGAGGAACATCACCTCTGAGAGGAACCATCACCTCTGAGAGGAACATCACCTCTAAGAGGAACATCACCTCTGAGAGGAACATCACCTCTGAGAGGAACCATCACCTCTGAGAGAACCATCACCTCTGAGAGGAACATCACCTCTGAGAGGAACCATCACCTCTGAGAGGAACCATCACCTCTGAGAGGAACATCACCTCTGAGAGGAACCATCACCTCTGAGAGGAACATCACCTCTGAGAGGAACCATCACTTCTGACAGGAACATCACCTGTGAGAGGAACATCACCTCGGAGAGGAACCATCACCTCTGAGAGGAACATCACCTCTGAGAGGAACATCACCTCTGAGAGGAACATCACCTGTGAGAGGAACATCACCTCTGAGAGGAACCATCACCTCTGAGAGGAACATCACCTCTGAGAGGAACCATCACCTCTGAGAGGAACCATCACCTCTGAGAGGAACATCACCTCTGAGAGGAACCATCACCTCTGAGAGGAACCATCACCTCTGAGAGGAACCATCACCTCTGAGAGCAACCATCACCTCTGAGAGGAACCATCACCTCTGAGAGGAACCATCACCTCTGAGAGGAACATCACCTCTGAGAGGAACATCACCTCTGAGAGGAACATCACCTCTGAGAGGAACCATCACCTCTGAGAAGAACATCATCTCTGAGAGGAACATCACCTCTGAGAGGAACATCACCTCTGAGAGGAACCATCACCTCTGAGAGGAACATCACCTCTGAGAGGAACCATCACCTCTGAGAGAACCATCACCTCTGAGAGGAACATCACCTCTGAGAGGAACATCACCTCTGAGAGGAACATCACCTCTGAGAAGAACATCACCTCTGAGAGGAACATCACCTCTGAGAGGAACCATCATCTCTGAGAGGAACATCACCTCTGAGAGGAACCATCACCTCTGAGAGGAACATCACCTCTAAGAGGAACATCACCTCTGAGAGGAACATCACCTCTGAGAGGAACCATCACCTCTGAGAGGAACATCACCTCTGAGAGGAACCATCACCTCTGAGAGGAACATCACCTCTGAGAGGAACCATCACCTCTGAGAGGAACATCACCTCTGAGAGGAACATCACCTCGGAGAGGAACCATCACCTCTGAGAGGAACCATCACCTCGGAGAGGAACATCACCTCGGAGAGGAACATCACCTGTGAGAGGAACATCACCTCTGAGAGGAACCATCACCTCTGAGAGGAACATCACCTCTGAGAGGAACCATCACCTCTGAGAGGAACATCACCTCTGAGAGGAACCATCACCTCTGAGAGGAACATCACCTGTGAGAGGAACATCACCTCTGAGAGGAACCATCACCTCTGAGAGGAACATCACCTCTGAGAGGAACCATCACCTCTGAGAGGAACCATCACCTCTGAGAGGAACATCACCTCTGAGAGGAACCATCACCTCTGAGAGGAACATCACCTCTGAGAGGAACCATCACCTCTGAGAGGAACATCACCTCTGAGAGGAACCATCACCTCTGAGAGGAACCATCACCTCTGAGAGGAACCATCACCTCTGAGAGGAACATCACCTCTGAGAGGAACCATCACCTCTGAGAGGAACATCACCTGTGAGAGGAACCATCACCTCTGAGAGGAACATCACCTCTGAGAGGAACATCACCTCTGAGAGGAACCATCACCTCTGAGAGAACCATCACCTCTGAGAGGAACATCACCTCTGAGAGGAACCATCACCTCTGAGAGGAACCATCACCAACGAGAAGTTTGAAGTTGAACTGATATGAAGGAACATGAACCTCCACAATAACAAACCTTCTGCTCAGGTTCTTGATGTTCTTCAGGTTCTTGATGTTTCTGACAAGTGATTCGCTGATCCATTGTGGAGAAACTCCATCATTTTGGGCAACATTGAAATCAGGATTATTCACGATAATGTCTTTGATTCTGGAACAGGATTTATTTAACATGTTTAAAAACACTCTTGTTAAATATATATCATGTAATGTATCAGTAAAAAGAAAGTGTAGTACTGCACTTAAAACAAGTAATAAAGAACTTTAGACACTAATATAAACCCCAGTAAGGAATCCTGCTGCTTCACATTATATGTTGATACTTTGGCCGTCCTGTGAGAAAGCTAAGCTAAGTGCTTCAAGCTAAGTCATGCTAGTAGCCACCGTTAGCATGACGGAGCTTTAAAAGGCCACGGAACCTAAAGCAGTGGTGGAACACGCCGTTCTTCTCCTCACCAACAGATGCTGCTGTACGGCAGGTATGGCAGCAGCCAGCACACGCAGGAAACCACACATTCAGGACTTGCTCTGGAAGGTAAACAGTAGCACCTTACCTCTAAGGAGCTAGCGCATGCGCGTTTGGGCTCAATGTGACGTCACTTCCTGTCTGACAGGCTGGACGGGAAGTGACTTCACTTCCTGTCAACAGGCTGGACAGGAAGTGACGTCACTTCCTGTCAACAGGCTGGACAGGAAGTGCCTGAGAGGTCCTGCAGCCAGATGAGAGGCTCACTAATAAAACGCCTCGTCATCGTTTCTCCTCATTACATGAATGTTGAGATCGTCTGGAGACTAAATCCTCCTCATGTGTTCATCATCAGTCCTCATGTGTTCATCATCAGCCCCCATGTGTTCATCACCAGTCCTCATGTGTTCATCACCAGTCCTCATGTGTTCATCACTCCATCAGTCCTCATGTGTTCATCACTCCATCAGTCCTCATATGTTCATCATCAGTCCTCATGTGTTCATCACCAGTCCTCATGTGTTCATCATCAGCCCCCATGTGTTCATCATCAGTCCTCATGTGTTCATCACCAGTCCTCATGTGTTCATCACTCCATCAGTCCTCATGTGTTCATCACTCCATCAGCCCCCATGTGTTCATCACTCCATCAGTCCTCATGTGTTCATCATCAGCCCCCATGTGTTCATAACCATTCCTCATGTGTTCATCATCAGCCCCCATGTGTTCATCACCAGTCCTCATGTGTTCATCACCAGTCCCCATGTGTTCATTACCAGTCCTCATGTGTTCATCACTCCATCAGCCCCCATGTGTTCATCACCAGTCCTCATGTGTTCATCACTCCATCAGCCCCCATGTGTTCATTACCATTCCTCATGTGTTCATCACTCCATCAGCCCCCATGTGTTCATCACCAGTCCTCATGTGTTCATCATCAGCCCCCATGTGTTCATCACCAGTCCTCATGTGTTCATCACCAGTCCCCATGTGTTCATTACCAGTCCTCATGTGTTCATCACTCCATCAGCCCCCATGTGTTCATCATCAGTCCTCATGTGTTCATCACCAGTCCTCATGTGTTCATCTCTCCATCAGTCCTCATGTGTTCATCACCAGTCCTCATGTGTTCATCTCTCCATCAGTCCTCATGTGTTCATCACCAGTCCTCATGTGTTCATCACTCCATCAGTCCTCATGTGTTCATCACTCCATCAGTCCTCATGTGTTCATCATCAGTCCTCATGTGTTCATCACTCCATCAGTCCTCATGTGTTCATCATCAGTCCTCATGTGTTCATCATCAGTCCTCATGTGTTCACTGGTCCCATGAGCTCTTCTCTCCAGCAGGAGGCGCCATGGCGACCATCACAATTAACTGATCAAACCAACCAGCAAGAAGAGCTCCTTCACATGAACCACACACACACACACACACACACACACACACACACACACACACACACACACACACACACACACACACACACACACACACACACACACACACACACACACACACACACACACACACACACACACACACACACACACACCCCACCATCGCCCCTCCAGGTGCTCATGGTTCATTTTCCCGTCACATCGTCTGTCTTCATTTCCCAGAGAAGCCAGATAAGACCTGACACCGTCCTGTGTGTGTGTGTGTGTGTGTGTGTGTGTGTGTGCGTGCGTGCGTGCGTGCGTGCGTGCGTGCGTGCGTGCGTGCGTGCGTGCGTGCGTGCGTGTGTGTGCGTGGTTCACATTTCTCAGAGCTCTGCTGTGCTTCCCTTCCTGGACGTTCACTCGTTCATCACAGCTCCAGCAGTAATAATAATAATGCAGTTTACCTCTCATGTTCAGGCGTTTATGAATTTTAATGTTTTCCTTCATTAAAGTCAACACTGATTGATCAGGAGCAGCAGGCCTCCTCTCTGAGCGTAGAACCTGCAACCGTACGGCGTGACGGGTGGAATGTAGGGACACTCTACTACTGATGAAGGTAGGGACACTCTACTACTGATGAAGGTAGGGACACTATATTACTGATGAAGGTAGGGACACTATATTACTGATGAAGGTAGGGACACTCTATTACTGATGAAGGTAGGGACACTCTATTACTGATGAAGGTAGGGACACTATATTACTGATGAAGGTAGGGACACTATACTACTGATGAAGGTAGGGACACTATATTACTGATGAAGGTAGGGACACTATATTACTGATGAAGGTAGGGACACTATATTACTGATGAAGGTAGGGACACTATATTACTGATGAAGGTAGGGACACTACATTACTGATGAAGGTAGGGACACTATATTACTGATGAAGGTAGGGACACTACATTACTGATGAAGGTAGGGACACTACATTACTGATGAAGGTAGGGACACTATATTACTGATGAAGGTAGGGACACTATATTACTGATGAAGGTAGGGACACTATATTACTGATGAAGGTAGGGACACTACATTACTGATGAAGGTAGGGACACTCTATTACTGATGAAGGTAGGGACACTCTATTACTGATGAAGGTAGGGACACTATATTACTGATGAAGGTAGGGACACTATACTACTGATGAAGGTAGGGACACTATATTACTGATGAAGGTAGGGACACTATATTACTGATGAAGGTAGGGACACTATATTACTGATGAAGGTAGGGACACTACATTACTGATGAAGGTAGGGACACTACATTACTGATGAAGGTAGGGACACTATATTACTGATGAAGGTAGGGACACTATATTACTGATGAATGTAGGGACACCATACTTCAATGTTTCAATGTTTGAAGGTTTGTAAGATTTCGGGTCAAACTCAGTTTCTTCTCCAACAAACACAAAACTGAAATGAGTCTCTGCACTCAAACGGAGGTGAAGAACTACAGACACAGGGAAGGTTGGAGGAGTGTGACTGACGGAACAGCCAGAGAGAGAACATCCAGAGAACAGCCAGAGAACCAGAGAACAGCCAGAGAGAGAACATCCAGAGAACAGCCAGAGAACAGCCAGAGAACAGCCAGAGAACCAGAGAACAGCCAGAGAGAGAACATCCAGAGAACAGCCAGAGAACCAGAGAACAGCCAGAGAGAGAACATCCAGAGAACAGCCAGAGAGAGAACATCCAGAGAACATCCAGAGAACAGCCAGAGAACCAGAGAACAGCCAGAGAGAGAACATCCAGAGAACAGCCAGAGAACAGCCAGAGAACAGCCAGAGAACAGCCAGAGAACAGCCAGAGAACCAGAGAACAGCCAGAGAGAGAACATCCAGAGAACAGCCAGAGAACAGCCAGAGAACCAGAGAACAGCCAGAGAGAGAACATCCAGAGAACAGCCAGAGAGAGAACATCCAGAGAACAGCCAGAGAACAGCCAGAGAACATCCAGAGAACAGCCAGAGAACCAGAGAACAGCCAGAGAGAGAACATCCAGAGAACAGCCAGAGAACCTAACACCAGCACCGTGATCTCAGCCGCCACATGATTTACACCACGAGGGTCAGACAGGATCATCCATCAGCGGGAGGAGGAGGAGGAGGAGGAGGCGACCAGGAGACCAGGAGGAGAGACAAGGAGGAGGAGAGACCAGGAGGAGGAGGAGGAGGAGGAGAAGTGACCAGGAGACCAGGAGGAGAGACAAGGAGGAGGAGAGACCAGGAGGAGGAGGAGGAGGAGGAGAAGTGACCAGAGGAGGAGGAGGAGGAGGAGAAGAGACCAGGAGGAGGAGGAGGAGGAGGAGAAGTGACCAGGAGGAGGAGGAGGAGGAGGAGGAGGAGGAGGAGGAGGAGGAGGAGGAGGAGGAGAGACCATCTGGACTGGTGCTCTGATAAGAAGCGCTGAGTCAGCAGACACCTCATCACTCAGCCTGCTCACCTTCCTTCTCTCAGCTCAGGCTGAACCTCCCTCCTCCTCTTCTCCTCCTCCTCTCCTCCTCTCTTCTCCTCCTCTCTTCTCCTCCTCTCTTCTTATCTTCTCCTCCTCTCTTCTCCTCCTCTCCTCTCCTCCTCTCTTCTCCTCCTCAAAGCTCCACGACAGAGGAAGGACGTGGGATCTCACAATACTTTCAGTGTGTACTACATGCAGTATTTAGACCTGGCCTGTGGGGGCGCTGTGGCAATGTTGTAGAAATACACCACGAATGAGTGAATGAATGGATGGATGGATGGATGGATGGATGGATGGATGGATGGATGGATGGATGGATGGATGGATGGAGAACACATGAAGCTGCAGGCAGGACGGAAGAGTCACAAGATGATGTTGTACAAGCCTCAATAACACGACCCTGTAACCCTCCTTGACTCCTCGGTTGTCATGGTTACCACATGGCTAAACCAGGCGAAGCCAGAGGTGGCGCTCTGACGTGAGTGAGTCAATAAACGAAGTGTCACACTCCGTCTGAAGTCGTCTCCACTGGGACGGAACCGAACCCCAAACCAGGATCAGCTGACGGACCTGAACCTCCCCTGACCTCCAGCAGGGGGCTCCTCTGACCCTGACCTCCAGCAGGGGGCTCCTCTGACCCTGACCTCCAGCAGGGGGCTCCTCTGAGGAGCCATGATGGAAATACATAAGTCAAGAGTAAAAGATGGAAATGGTGGAAATATATGATAGATACTTTAATGATCACCAAGAGAAATTCACAACACATTTTCAACACAAACTAGATTTTCTAAGTGTTTCTGTGTGAAAGAAGTTGAGAGACGAGTTCAAATAGCTGCTTGACTTCATGGTGGAACCCTCCAGCAACCAGAGGAACCTTCTCACCAGATGTTCAGTCATCCAGAAGAGAACCGAACATGAAGCAATGTTCCGTCCAGAAGAGAACCGAACATGAAGCAATGTTCCTTCCAGAAGAGAACCGAACATGAAGCAATGTTCCTTCCAGAAGAGAACCGAACATGAAGCAATGTTCCGTCCAGAAGAGAACCGAACATGAAGCAATGTTCCTTCCAGAAGAGAACCGAACATGAAGCAATGTTCCGTCCAGAAGAGAACCGAACATGAAGCAATGTTCCGTCCAGAAGAGAACCGAACATGAAGCAATGTTCCTTCCAGAAGAGAACCGAACATGAAGCAATGTTCCGTCCAGAAGAGAACCGAACATGAAGCAATGTTGCGTCCAGAAGAGAAAAAGTGACGAGGAGGAACAGCCATTGACCAATCAGAGGCTTGTGTGTGATGTCAAGGTGGAACCGTTTACGTTGACGACCTCATTTCCTCCCAGAACAAACGATGACAGTTCAATATGAGACAAACGTCATTTAGACCATGTGACTCTTCTCCTTCTCTGATGTGACTCTTCTTCTTCTCTAATGTGACTCTTCTCCTTCTCTAATGTGACTCTTCTTCTTCTTTAATGTGACTCTTCTCCTTCTCTAATGTGACTCTTCTTCTCCTCTAATGTGACTCTTCTCCTTCTCTGATGTGACTTTTCTTCTTCTCTAATGTGACTCTTCTCCTCCTCTAATGTGACTCTTCTTCTTCTCTAATGTGACTCTTCTCCTCCTCTAATGTGACTCTTCTCCTTCTCTGATGTGACTCTTCTTCTTCTCTAATGTGACTCTTCTCCTCCTCTAATGTGACTCTTCTCCTTCTCTAATGTGACTCTTCTCCTCCTCTAATGTGACTCTTCTCCTCCTCTAATGTGACTCTTCTCCTCCTCTAATGTGACTCTTCTCCTTCTCTAATGTGACTCTTCTCCTCCTCCAATGTGACTCTTCTCCTTCTCCAATGTGACTCTTCTCCTTCTCTAATGTGACTCTTCTCCTCCTCTAATGTGACTCTTCTCCTCCTCTAATGTGACTCTTCTCCTTCTCTAATGTGACTCTTCTCCTTCTCTAATGTGACTCTTCTCCTTCTCTAATGTGACTCTTCTCCTCCTCTAATGTGACTCTTCTCCTTCTCTAATGTGACTCTTCTCCTCCTCTAATGTGACTCTTCTCCTTCTCTAATGTGACTCTTCTCCTCCTCTAATGTGACTCTTCTCCTCCTCTGATGTGACTCTTCTCCTCCTCTGATGTCCAGGCTGATGATGTGTACGTCGCAGTGCATCCTGGGAAACAGCAGTGTTGGTGAGTTTCTCTGTTTCAACGTGTGTCAAAGGGGAAACGTTCCTTTAAAAAGAGCTTCACGAAACAAACATCACACCGAACACGTTTTTGTTCACGCCTCATTATAATAAATCTATTTCCACTTGCTTGTAACGCCGCGGCGCCGGAGGTGATCAGGGCCCTGATTGGCCGACGCCATCATGTAACTATGCACATAATGAACTACGGCTGTACGTTTGACCTCCACCCCTCCCCCGCTGGTTATGAGCAGACCCGGTGTGGTCACGTTGTAATAGATTACTCTGTATCTGCTCCAGTAACCTGGATTCCTTAACGACACGGACTGTCGTTAAGGATGTTTTTTAATTTGTCCTTCTGAATAAGTGATGAGGAGAAATGATGCCCCGTGTGTGTGTGTGTGTGTGTGTGTGTGTGTGTCCCTTACAGTCCAGTCTGCTCAGGTGATGAATGAACTATAAATGTCTTTGTTTGTAATGAAAACTAATAAAACATGGGAAAATATGAGCAAAACAAAGTGAAGGAGTCGAACGCCGCCGCCGTGTGGTCGTGATGTACCGAGTCCTGGAGCAGTGTTACACTCTGTGTGTGTGAGTGTGTGTGTGTGTGTGTGTGTGTGTGTGTGTGTGTGTGTGTGTGTGTGTGTGTGTGTGTGTGTGTGTGTGTGTGTGTGTGTGTGTTCTGAGGCATTTTAGGAATAATCGAAAGTTTTATTTTCAGAATAATAGTCCCATCTAGAGTAATGCAGTCCAAAAGGAAAATTACTACTGACGCCTGTTCATATGTGTACACACACGCACGCACGCACGCACGCACGCACGCACGCACGCACGCACGCACGCACGCACGCACGCACGCACGCACGCACGCACGCACGCACGCACGCACGCACGCACGCACACACACACACACACACACACACACACACACACACACACACACACACACACACACACACACACGTGAGTATACTTGCAAGGGCACACAGAAGCCCTGCACTGATTTCTTGTTTCAAAGTGATGTCCTTCCTCTGGTGACTTTCATCATCTTTCTGGCTTTGTAACATAAACACACACACACACACACACACACACACACACACACACACACACACACACACAGAGAGATACATACAAAACCCTATATCGCAGACACACAATCTATCTCACACTTCCCTCTCAAAGGCCTTGTTGCTAGGAGATAGTGCTCTATTTGTGGGGAGAGCAACGGAGAAAAAAGAGTGAGATATATAGTGTGTGTGTGTGTGTGTGTGTGTGTGTGTGTGTGTGTGTGTGTGTGTGTGTGTGTGTGTGTGTGTGTGTGTGTGTGTGTGTGTGTGTGTGTGTGTGTGTGTGTGTGTGTGTGTGTGTGTGTGTGTAAGAGAGAGCGCAAAAGACTGATAGGGATAAACGAAAGAAAAGTGCAGGAATGAGAAATCGAGGAAAGTCAAGTTGCTATAAAGTAGAATGAATCTTCATAGTCCCACACACACACACACACACACACACACACACACACACACTCACACACACACTGTCCAGGATCCTTTAAGCCCCGTCTCCACCGCACAAAAAGTACCGGCCTAGACCGGAACGCGGTCCAGACCGCTCCAAAGGCGACTGCTTTCCCGCTCCCCGTCCGTTGGGGTACCAGGACCACGGAACGGGTCTGAGTGTGAGCTGCTGTCTGCTGATTGGTCAGTGATTTACGACACGCCCTCAATATGTTAATGTGCGGCTGAATCCTCTGCTGTCAGTGTGGTCACTGTGCTCTGGTGGTTTTTATTTTCCCGCTCCGCTCCGCACCGCTCCGCTCCGTCCCGCTCCGCACCGCTCCGCTCCGTCCCGCTCCGCACCGCTCCGCACCGCTCCGCTCCGTCCCGCTCCGCTCCGCACCGCTCCGCTCCGTCCCGCTCCGCACCGCTCCGCTCCGTCCCGCTCCGCACCGCTCCGCTCCGTCCCGCTCCGCACCGCTCCGCTCCGTACCGCTCCGCTCCGTACCGCTCCGTACCGCTCCGCTCCGTACCGCTCCGCTCCGTCCCGGCGCTTGTGTGCGGTGGAGATGGGGCTTCAGGTGTGTTCAGGCCGTTCATGTGAATAAACATGTCCACTTGTCCACATGAGGACAGATCTGGGACCACCAGCATCTGGACGCCTGGCCAAGAGGGGACTGTGTGTGTGTGTGTGTGTGTGTGTGTGTGTGTGTGTGTGTGTGTGTGTGTGTGTGTGTGTGTGTGTGTGTGTGTGTGTGTGTGTGTGTGTCCGGAGGGCCACAGAATGGTTGACTGCCCAGCGGTCAGCTCTTCACACACTGTCCTTTTAATCTGAAATACATGTTTTATAATCTGATAAAGCCTCTGGGGGGGAAATCCTCTGAACTGGAGACATGGTGGCTGCAGGGCCACTGCTCCTCCACCTCTCCTCCACCTCTCCTCCACCTCTCCTCCACCTCACAGCAGGAGAATGAAGCAGAACTCTTGGTTTAACAAAGTGCTGCAAGGCGGCGTGGAGGTTTGAGGGTGGAGCTCTGGGTTCTCCACCAGTTTCTGCTGGGTGGAGGAGCAGGACTGTCCTCCTCCGTCACACGTTGGTCCACTCATTTGTTTTCTGTGATTCTTCCAGAGTGTAGCTGGTGGAATGTGGCGTCAGTCTGCTGCTTGACTGACCTCATTGTCGGTCCCAGTGGGGGGTCGGCCCCGCTAATCCACCAGGACATTCCTGGACCAGGAAGGAAACCTGAGGACAAGCCCCGCCTCCACCTGAGGACAAGCCCCGCCTCCACCTGAGGACAAGCCCCGCCTCCACCTGAGGACAAGCCCCACCTCCACCTGAGGACAAGCCCCGCCTCCACCTGAGGACAAGCCCCACCTCCACCTGAGGACAAGCCCCGCCTCCACCTGAGGACAAGCCCCACCTCCACCCGAGGACAAGCCCCGCCTCCACCTGAGGACAAGCCCCGCCTCCACCTGAGGACAAGCCCCGCCTCCACCTGAGGACGAGCCCCACCTCCACCTGAGCACGAGCCCCACCTCCACCCGAGGACAAGCCCCACCTCCACCTGAGGACAAGCCCCGCCTCCACCTGAGGAAAAGCCCCACCTCCACCTGAGGACAAGCCCCGCCTCCACCTGAGGACAAGCCCCACCTCCACCCGAGGACCAGCCCCGCCTCCACCTGAGGACGAGCCCCGCCTCCACCTGAGGACAAGCCCCGCCTCCACCTGAGGACGAGCCCCACCTCCACCTGAGCACGAGCCCCACCTCCACCTGAGCACAAGCCCCGCCTCCACCTGAGGACGAGCCCCACCTCCACCTGAGCACGAGCCCCACCTCCACCTGAGCACGAGCCCCACCTCCACCTGAGCACAAGCCCCGCCTCCACCTGAGGACGAGCCCCACCTCCACCTGAGCACGAGCCCCGCCTCCACCTGAGGACAAGCCCCGCCTCCACCTGAGCACGAGCCCCGCCTCCACCTGAGGACAAGCCCCGCCTCCACCTGAGGACGAGCCCCACCTCCACCTGAGCACGAGCCCCGCCTCCACCTGAGGACAAGCCCCGCCTCCACCTGAGCACGAGCCCCGCCTCCACCTGAGGACAAGCCCCGCCTCCACCTGAGGACGAGCCCCACCTCCACCTGAGCACGAGCCCCGCCTCCACCTGGACCTGGAGTCCAGCCAGCACCACCCAGTAAGGTGGTTCCACCACCAGTGTGACAGGCCTGATCCTCCAGGTCTCACCTCAGCACCGTGTTGGTGTGGAGAACCCAGAACCACTGATTGTCCCCCTTTGGTTCCTGGAGGCCGGGCCAGGTTCTGCCGGTCCAGGTGAGGAGGTTCTGCAGGCTCCGTCCCCCAGGTCCGCCCAGACGGTCCAGTGTGGATCTGAACCAGCAGCACATGTTCTCCTTCACGTTCCGTCCGTCCGCCGTGTTTCCTCTCATGTTTCCTCTCATGTTTCCTCTCATGCTTCCTCTCATGTTTCCTCTCATGTTTCCTCTCATGTTTCCTCTCATGCTTCCTCTCATGTTTCCTCTCATGTTTCCTCTCATGTTTCCTCTCATGTTTCCTCTCATGTTTCCTCTCATGTTTCCTCTCATGTTTCCTCTCATGCTTCCTCTCATGTTTCCTCATGTTTCCTCTCATGTTTCCTCTCATGTTTCCTCTCATGTTTCCTCATGTTTCCTCTCATGTTTCCTCTCATGTTTCCTCTCGTGTTTCCTCTCATGCTTCCTCTCATGTTTCCTCTCATGTTTCCTCTCATGTTTCCTCTCATGTTTCCTCTCATGCTTCCTCTCATGTTTCCTCATGTTTCCTCTCATGTTTCCTCTCATGTTTCCTCTCATGTTTCCTCATGTTTCCTCTCATGTTTCCTCTCATGTTTCCTCTCATGTTTCCTCTCATGTTTCCTCTCATGCTTCCTCTCATGTTTCCTCATGTTTCCTCTCATGTTTCCTCTCATGTTTCCTCTCATGTTTCCTCATGTTTCCTCTCATGTTTCCTCTCATGTTTCCTCTCATGTTTCCTCTCATGCTTCCTCTCATGTTTCCTCTCATGTTTCCTCTCATGTTTCCTCTCATGCTTCCTCTCATGTTTCCTCTCATGCTTCCTCTCATGCTTCCTCTCATGTTTCCTCTCATGTTTCCTCATGCTTCCTCTCATGTTTCCTCATGTTTCCTCTCATGTTTCCTCTCATGTTTCCTCTCATGTTTCCTCTCATGTTTCCTCTCATGTTTCCTCTCATGTTTCCTCTCATGCTTCCTCTCATGTTTCCTCATGTTTCCTCTCATGTTTCCTCTCATGTTTCCTCATGCTTCCTCTCATGCTTCCTCTCATGTTTCCTCTCATGTTTCCTCATGTTTCCTCTCATGTTTCCTCTCATGTTTCCTCATGTTTCCTCTCATGTTTCCTCTCACACTGACACTTTAATTCCTTTAATCCATCACCACTTCCTCCTCTGCTTCGTTAACCCGCCTGCATGCTTTCTGGAGCTGCTTGGAATTTATGTTTCCAATTGAAAAGGTAACCGGCCGGGAGGAGGGAGGGAGAGAGAGGGAGAGAGAGAGAGAGAGAGAGAGAGAGAGAGAGACGAGAGAGAGAGAAGAGAGAGAGAGAGATGGAATGCAAATCTCTCTGCCTGGTAGTGATTAGCAAAAAGCAAAAGCTTGTCTTCTCTTTGAGTGTGAGCGGCGGCACACACTCAGATCTGGCCACCCCGACACACACACACACACACACACACACACACACACACACACACACACACACACACACACACACACACACACACACACACACACACACACACACACACACACACACACACACACACACACACACACACACACTCAGCAGGAGACCGTTCAAATCAAAGCATGTTGGATTTTGTGTTTTTTAGTTTCACTGCTCAGCAAAAAAGACGTTTCCACAATTCATGTTTCATCTCACATCACTTTTACCGAAATGTGTATATATATATATATATATTATATATATATATATATATATAATATAGGGTTAGCTTGTGTTAATATAAATGGTATATGTGTACTGTATCCTGGTATGACCAACACAG
>NC_137652.1:429943-432443 GCF_963422515.1 Blennius ocellaris | reverse complement strand
ACATTACGGCACAGTACGGCATGGTACGGCACATTATGGTACAGTACAGCACGGTATGGCACTGTACGGCACAGTACGGTCCGGTATGGCACATTATGGCACAGTACGGCCTGGTATGGCACATTATGGTACAGTACGGCACGGTATGGCACGGAATGGCACAGTACGGCCTGGTATGGCACATTATGGTACAGTACGGCATGGTATGGCACGGTATGGCACAGTACGGCCTGGTATGGCACATTATGGTACAGTACAGCATGGTATGGCACAGTACGGTCTGGTATGGCACATTATGGTACAGTACGGTCTGGTATGGCACATTATGGTACAGTACGACACGGTATGGCACATTATGGCACAGTACGGCATGGTATGGCACATTATGGTACCGTATGGCACGGCATGGCACATTATGGTACAGTACAGCACGGTATGGCACAGTACGGCACAGTGCGGCCTGGTATGGCACATTATGGTACAGTACGGCCTGGTATGGCACATTATGGTACAGTACGGTACGGTATAGCACGGTACGGCACAGTACGGTACAGTACAGCACAGCACGGTGTGGCACATTATGGCACAGTACGGCATGGTATGGCACATTATGGTACAGTATGGCACGGTATGGCACATTACGGCACAGTACGGCACATTACGGCACTGTATGGCACATTACGGTACAGTACAGTATGGTATGGTACGGCGTAGTATGTTGTGACATGGTACAGTACAACATGGTATGGCACAGCACGGTACGGTACAGTGCTGTACAGTATGCAACGCGTACCTCGACCCTACCAGAGAGTGTACGGTTAAATGTTGGAGGGTTGTGAACGGCAGCGTAACGACGCAGGGATGTGACATCATCACTAAGTGACAGTAAACGAGGACCTGAAGAACACATTCGTTTGATTGCAGCTGAGGAGGCGGAGCTGTAGCTCAGTGGGTGGAGCTGTAGCTCAGTGGGTGGAGCTGTAGCTCAGTGGGTGGAGCTGTAGCTCATTGGGTGGAGCTGAAGCTCAAGAGGTGGAGCTGTAGCTCATTGGGTGGAGCTGTAGCTCAGTGGGTGGAGCTGTAGCTCAGTGGGTGGAGCTCTAGCTCAAGAGGTGGAGCTGTAGCTCATTGGGTGGAGCTGAAGCTCAAGAGGTGGAGATGTAGCTCATTGGGTGGAGCTGTAGCTCAGGAGGCGGAGCTGTAGCTCAGTGGGTGGAGCTGTAGCTCAAGAGGTGGAGCTGTAGCTCATTGGGTGGAGCTGTAGCTCAAGAGGTGGAGCTGTAGCTCAGTGGGTGGAGCTGTAGCTCAAGAGGTGGAGCTGTAGCTCATTGGGTGGAGCTGTCGCTCAAGAGGTGGAGCTGTAGCTCATTGGGTGGAGCTGTAGCTCAAGAGGTGGAGCTGTAGCTCAGTGGGTGGAGCTGTAGCTCAAGAGGTGGAGCTGTAGCTCAGGAGGCGGAGCTGTAGCTCAGTGGGTGGAGCTGTAGCTCAAGAGGTGGAGCTGTAGCTCATTGGGCGTAGCTGAAGCTCAAGAGGTGGAGCTGTAGCTCATTGGGTGGAGCTGAAGCTCAAGAGGTGGAGCTGTAGCTCATTGGGTGGAGCTGTAGCCCAAGAGGTGGAGCTGTAGCTCAGTGGGTGGAGCTGTAGCTCAAGAGGTGGAGCTGTAGCTCATTGGGCGCAGCTGTAGCTCAAGAGGCGGAGCTGTAGCTCAAGAGGTGGAGCTGTAGCTCAAGAGGTGGAGCTGTAGCTCAAGAGGTGGAGCTGTAGCTCATTGGGTGGAGCTGTAGCTCAAGAGGTGGAGCTGTAGCTCATTGGGTGGAGCTGTAGCTCAAGAGGTGGAGCTGTAGCTCAGTGGGTGGAGCTGTAGCTCAAGAGGTGGAGCTGTAGCTCAGGAGGCGGAGCTGTAGCTCAGGAGGCGGAGCTTAGCTGCAGGTCAACACGCTGCAGGTATTTTTGTTGTTCTTTTGTTTCACTGCATTTTTATCATAGTTAATATTTTGCACATTTCAGTTGTTTGTTTTTAGATTTTGTGTGTAGAGTTTGAAATATTCATCTTACATGTTAATCATTTAATAAAGTATTTCTTTACTGATCTGTCGTCCTGGACTTCATTCATCATTATTCTCAGACCAGGAGAATGACCCTAACCCTAAGCCAGGAGGTCTAGAAGTGCCCCTGGTACTCCGTCTGTCTGAGAGGACAGGAGAGGACAGGAGAGGACAGGAGAGGACAGGAGAGGACAGGAGAGGACGTCCTGACTGGGACGCTGACAGGTTGACTGACGCTGCAACCTGAAATCACTGGCAGCTTATAAACACGTTGTTCGTCTCAGCAACACTCGGTGCTGAAGCAGAAACCAGAAGGCTGCAAACGAGGCAAAGCAAGACAAACCGCTGCCGCATGGCGGCCGCAAGCTGCAGGACGCTGCAGGACGCTGCAGGACGCTGCAGGACGCTGCAGGACGCTGCTGGACGCTGCAGGACACTGCAGGACATAGCCAGAC
>NC_137652.1:419943-427443 GCF_963422515.1 Blennius ocellaris | reverse complement strand
CAACTCGTCCACAGACACCTTGTCCACAGACAACTCCTCCATAGACAACTCGTCCACAGACACCTTGTCCACAGACACTTTGTCCACAGACAACCCGTCCACAGACAACTCGTCCACAGACACCTTGTCCACAGACACCTTGTCCACAGACAACTCGTCCACAGACACCTTGTCCACAGACAACTCGTCCACAGACACCTTGTCCACAGACACCTTGTCCACAGACAACTCGTCCACAGACAACTCGTCCACAGACACCTTGTCCACAGACACCTTGTCCACAGACACTTTGTCCACAGACAACTCGTCCACAGACAACTCGTCCACAGACACCTTGTCCACAGACACCTTGTCCACAGACACTTTGTCCACAGACAACCCGTCCACAGACAACTCGTCCACAGACACCTTGTCCACAGACACCTTGTCCACAGACAACTCGTCCACAGACACCTTGTCCACAGACAACTCGTCCACAGACAACTTGTCCACAGACCCCTTGTCCACAGACACCTTGTCCACAGACCCCTTGTCCACAGACACCTTGTCCACAGACACCTTGTCCACAGACAACTCTTCCAGGACTAATTTTTTTCTGCACTATTGATTTGAAGGATTTGAAAGTAAAAGAGACAAACAATAAGTATTTGCTGATGAAGCCTCAGGGTGAATCTGACCTGGGACCAGTTCAGCTGTGAGAAGAGAAACAAAGCCATACGACACCATACTGAATATATATATATGGACATATACTATATATATGACAAATATATCGGATCCCAATTAGAAAGGTCAATATGTAAAAGTACATTGTACAGGATTGACTTTCTAAAGAACAATCTGTCCTCCGAGGACGAGTCGTCCCACAGAACCATCTCATTCTCACACTTTTCTCACATTCGATGTAAATTTTGGTGGGAAAAATGAAAAAAATGAAAGCTTTTATTTATTTATTTGAGGCTTTTGTGAGTTGAATTCCCCGTAGTGAGAAGTCTGGAGGGACGTTTGTCTTTCTTCTCTCCTTTATGTCCGTCTCCGTCCCTCCAGGCCCCGGCTTTCTAACACCAGTGTGTCTGCTGGTCCCCCCCACTGACACTCACAATACACACTCTATAGGCCTGGAGGGTGTGTGTGTGTGTGTGTGTGTGTGTGTGTGTGTGTGTGTGTGTGTGTGTGTGTGTGTGTGTGATCGATAGCCACAGGGGGAGGTGTGTATGTGTGTGTCGCAATGCAACTTCAGCTGTTCCCGCCATTTAAACAGCACGTGTGTGTGTGTGTGTGTGTGTGTGTGTGTGTGTGTGTGTGTGCGCTCTTTCATTCCATTGTGTCGGACCCCGACTGGGCGAGTTCACAACCTCGGAGAGAAGCGAAGGCAAGCAAGGGATGGAGAAGAAAGGAGAGGTAGAGAGAGAGAGAGAGAGAGAGAGAGAGAGAGAGAGAGGCTTAAACAAGCCAGCGGGTGAATTAAAGAGGGGAAAAGCAATGAGGCGAGAATTTAAACTGGTGGAAGGAGGGAAGAGAAAGGAGAGCTTTCCTTCTTTTTCCTAATCCTTCATTCAGGACGTGGGGATTTTAGTCGATGGTGAGATAACTCCCTCTCATGGCGGTGTGTGTGTGTGTGTGTGTGTGTGTGTGTGTGTGTGTGTGTGTGTGTGTGTGTGTGTGTGAAAGACAGAGAGAGAGAGAGAGAGAGAGAGGGAGAGAGAGGGAGAGAGGGAGAGAGAGAGAACTGCCTCAAGTCTGGACATTTCAGCCTCCTGGCCAGACGACAAAATAACTGTAATCATCTTGACCAGTCCTCCTGTAGCCGGGGACGGCCTCCAAGTGTGTGTGTGTGTGTGTGTGTGTGTGTGAGTGTGAGTGTGTGTGTGTGAGTGTGTGTGTGTGTGTTTACCCTGTCAACCTTTGTGAAGCCATTCTAAATAACAGTGATCACTGAGATCATGTCAGGGCGGACGAAACCATTTAGGGTAAATGATGGCGACCTGCTGGTTTCAACACAATCTGTGATAACACACACACACACACACACACACACACACACACACACACACACACACACACACACACACACACACACACACACACACACGCGCACACACACACACACACACACACACACATATACGCAGGAAGCTCACTGTGTAAATGCATAAAATATACAAATTTATAAAAGTGATGCAGATTAATTCCAACATGTTCGTTTGCTGCACTACAAGTTTATTGTCCATCCTGATGTCAGGAAGTCTGGGGGAAGTGGGCGGAGCTCAGACGCCCTGATGTCAGGAAGTCTGGGGGAAGTGGGCGGAGCTCAGACGCCCTGATGTCAGGAAGTCTGGGGGAAGTGGGCGGAGCTCAGACGCCCTGATGTCAGGAAGTCTGGGGGAAGTGGGCGGAGCTCAGATGCCCTGATGTCAGGAAGTCTGGGGGAAGTGGGCGGAGCTCAGACGCCCTGATGTCAGGAAGTCTGGGGGAAGTGGGCGGAGCTCAGACGCCCTGATGTCAGGAAGTCTGGGGGAAGTGGGCGGAGCTCAGACGCCCTGATGTCAGGAAGTCTGGGGGAAGTGGGCGGAGCTCAGATGCCCTGAAGTCAGGAAGTCTGGGGGAAGTGGGCGGAGCTCAGACGCCCTGATGTCAGGAAGTCTGGGGGAAGTGGGCGGAGCTCAGACGCCCTGATGTCAGGAAGTCTGGGGGAAGTGGGCGGAGCTCAGGCGCCCTGATGTCAGGAAGTCTGGGGGAAGTGGGCGGAGCTCAGACGCCCTGATGTCAGGAAGTCTGGGGGAAGTGGGCGGAGCTCAGACGCCCTGATGTCAGGAAGTCTGGGGGAAGTGGGCGGAGCTCAGGCGCCCTGATGTCAGGAAGTCTGGGGGAAGTGGGCGGAGCTCAGGCGCCCTGATGTCAGGAAGTCTGGGGGAAGTGGGCGGAGCTCAGACGCCCTGATGTCAGGAAGTCTGGGGGAAGTGGGCGGAGCTCAGGCGCCCTGATGTCAGGAAGTCTGGGGGAAGTGGGCGGAGCTCAGACGCCCTGATGTCAGGAAGTCTGGGGGAAGTGGGCGGAGCTCAGACGCCCTGATGTCAGGAAGTCTGGGGGAAGTGGGCGGAGCTCAGACGCCCTGATGTCAGGAAGTCTGGGGGAAGTGGGCGGAGCTCAGGCGCCCTGATGTCAGGAAGTCTGGGGGAAGTGGGCGGAGCTCAGACGCCCTGATGTCAGGAAGTGACGGGCCACAACAAGCAATGAGCTGCAGCTGAATCCAGATGTAAGCCAGTTGCCGGTTGGCAGTTGTGACTCCGCCTCCTCCAGAAGTGACGACTCAGGGTCTGAGCACGAGGGCGGTTGCGTGGCGGCGCCGGCTGGCGGAGAGCGAAGGCCCGTGCCTGCACACGTCGGCCTCACAGGTGTAATCCCTCGACCTTCTGCTGAATTGCTTTTATCAGCGGAGGATAAACTCCATGGCTTCGGACACACAGCAGATAAATCTGCTGACGAAGCGTCTCTGCTCAGGCGGGTTCAGCTGAACCGGTGTGGAGAAACACGTTGATGTGGATTTGATCTGGACTGGAGTCTGACACCACTTTGTTGCTCCTCTGCTTTGATGTTTCCAACACGTTTCCTTGATCACGGTCCACTCACACCCTTCAATCACCATATTGTCCACTCTAACTTGGATTTCAGGATTTATGTCACGTTTCCCCAAAATAACGTCATTTTCATTTTTAATATAAAGAAAATATATTTTGGCCAAAAAAATTTTTCAACTCACACATTTTATTTGAGCTCCTCACCTGAACACAATCGTACCTTCTGCCAATAGGACCAACGTACGTTCAGGAGCTAAATCCACACAGTCCAGTAGAGTTCATTTGGGTCCGAGCTCAGATCCCTGTGGAACTCCGCACCCCGTCCCGTCACACCTGGACCCTGGTCACCTTCCTACTGCAGAGCTCCGCCCCTCATCCCAGGCTACACTAAAAACAGCGCTGTATAAAACTCATGCATTATTATTATTACATGAAGAAAAAGGAGGAAGTGCTGATGTGAAGCCGTTTATTCTCGGAGCTGAACGTTGGAGGAAAAACAAGCTAAAAGCTGAATTCTTTGTTTACAATGTGAGAAACAGAGTTTTAGTGATGTAATTAAGAAGCAAAGTAAAAGCAATAAATCCGGGTCTGTTATGAGGCGAGGACTCGCTTCCCTCCACTCACCTGGATCACATGAATTATTCAGGTGAGCTCCGGCGGCTGGCCCCTCCCCCAGGTGACCCCCCCCCCCCCCCCCCCCCCCCGGTCCCAGGAGCACCGTCCAGGTACCACGTCACAATGACGGAGCCGCGCTGCACATCCAGGGGAAATTACCGCTTTAATTCAGGTTCAACGCAAGTTTACAAGCAAATCCTGCCTCAGGCGGCGAATAAATCAGCTGCTTCGCTTCGGCCTCGTCAGGTGAATCACCAGCAGCAGCTTGTAAACATTTACTGCACATTGAGCTTTGTTTTCCTCCTCAGCAGCACCAATAAAACATCGCACGTACATATGCCAGCAAATGAGCGTATTTCTTTCACGACATCGTAGCGAAAACATTTGAGAGCGATCAGTGAAGCCTCAGTGTTGCTCCTGGAAACCGAGCAAAGCTCCTCCGTCAAGCCAAACCAGAAAAACCCTGCAGTACACAAGCCCACAGCAGGGGGCGCTCTTTATCCACACCATCCTGACCAAGGACGCTTCATCGTGAATTCGTCTCAATCCACGTTTTCTTACAAAGAAAATAAAGACTGAGGGGAAAAGTCATAAATGTGTGTTGAGTTGGAGACGTGGAGAGTGGAGCCCCGTGACCTCTGACCTCTGACCTCTGAGTCCTGATCCTTCACCTGCCGCCAACACGGCGCGCCTAACGCAGCGTACGGTTCGGAGAGCAAGCAAGCAAACAAACAAACAAACAAACAAACAAACAAACAAACAAACAAACAAACAAACAGCCCCTATAGGATCGACTACAAAGCTAAAAGTCAGAGGACGGTTTCCTGTCAGGATCCAGCAGAAGAAGAAACATGGTTCAGGTTCCTCTCACACTGGCAGTCACTCAACTCCTGGAGCTCCACCTGCTCCACCAGGAGACGTAGCAGCAGCTCCACCTGCTCCACCAGGAGACGTAGCAGCAGCAGGTCCTTCCTCAACCGTCCAGGGAAGGAAAGTCATCCTGCGTTGTTTAACGGGATTCTTCATCGCAGGAACGTCGCTGCACTTCCACCACATGTTTCTCCTCCACGCCTTCCTCCCTGAGTGAAAACTGGTGGAGGAGCCTCCGTCAGACCTCCGTCAGTCCTCCGTCAGTCCTCCGTCAGACCTCCGTCAGTCCTCCGTCAGTCCTCTGTCAGTGCTCCGTCAGTCCTCTGTCAGTCCTCTGTCAGTGCTCTGTCAGTGCTCCGTCAGTCCTCCGTCAGTCCTCCGTCAGACCTCTGTCAGTCCTCCGTCAGACCTCCGTCAGTCCTCCGTCAGTGCTCTGTCAGTGCTCCGTCAGTCCTCCGTCAGTCCTCCGTCAGACCTCCGTCAGTCCTCCGTCAGTCCTCTGTCAGTGCTCCGTCAGTCCTCCGTCAGTCCTCCGTCAGTCCTCCGTCAGTGCTCCGTCAGTCCTCCGTCAGACCTCCGTCAGTCCTCCGTCAGTGCTCCGTCAGTCCTCCGTCAGACCTCCGTCAGACCTCCGTCAGTCCTCCGTCAGACCTCCGTCAGACCTCCGTCAGTCCTCCGTCAGCAGTGGGACACTTCCTCATTACCGCCACTTCAGAACGCTGCCGATGAATCACAAACTGCTGCTACTCATGAAAACTAGCTTTGATCAAGATGAAAGCAGGAAACGGTAGCAGCCAATCACAGACCAGCTCTTTGGCTGTTTGGAGTCAAACTGTCTGCAGGAGCTTTGAGTCGTCAACCTGCTGGAAACTAACTTCATGTCAACCTTCTGACCTGAACGCCACAGTGTGTGTGTGTGTGTGTGTGTGTGTGGGTGTGTGTGTGTGTGTGAGATCGATATGAGGTAACTATATATTCCACCGGCCTTTCTATGCGTGCGCGCACACGCACGCGCGCACACGCACACACGCACGCACGCACGCACGCACGCACGCACGCACGCACGCACGCACGCACGCACACACACACACACACACACACACACACACACACACACACACACACACACACACACACACACACACACACACACACACACACACACACACACACACACAGGGGCACGGCCCATATTAAGTTTCTATGTAGAAGAAGGCAGAACAAGTATAAGCGGATTACAAATACCTTGAGTGAGCAATATGAGGGAGATAAGGCCTGGGGGGGTGAGCTGGGGGGGGGGGGGGGGGCGAGGGGTTGCATGGTGACAATGGGGTGGGGTTTTAGAGCGGGGTGCTGGGGGGGTGAGGGAGGGAGGCAGAGAGAAGGAACAGCCAGGTAAGTGAGAGAGGATGACTCATTCATTAGGAACGTTTCACCTTCCCTCCATTTCTCTTGTTCTCCTGTTCTCCATTTCTCTTTTTCTCTTGTTCTCCTGTTCTCCTGTTTGTTTTCCATTTCTCTTGTTCTCCTGTTCTCCTGTTCTCTTGTTCTCCCGTTCTCCCATTATCACGCTCTCTTGTTCTCCTGTTCTCTTGTTCTCTTGTTCTCCTCTTGTTCTCTTGTTCTCAGTGAACCTACGGTTCTACCCACAGTGAGCTGACGGTTCTACCACAGTGAGCTGACGGTTCTACCCACAGTGAGCTGACGGTTCTACCACAGTGAGCTGACGGTTCTACCCACAGTGAGCTGACGGTTCTACCACAGTGAGCGGACGGTTCTACCACAGTGAGCTGACGGTTCTACCCACAGTGAACTGACGGTTCTACCCACAGTGAACT
The DNA here is from genome assembly GCF_963422515.1 of Blennius ocellaris. NCBI lineage: Eukaryota > Metazoa > Chordata > Actinopteri > Blenniiformes > Blenniidae > Blennius > Blennius ocellaris. The sequence continues at coordinate 420,542 of NC_137652.1, read as the reverse complement.
GACGGTTCTACCACAGTGAGCTGACGTTCTACCCACAGTGAGCTGACGGTTCTACCCACAGTGAACTGACGGTTCTACCCACAGTGAACTGAAGGTTCTACCACAGTGAGCTGACGGTTCTACCCACAGTGAACTGACGGTTCTACCCACAGTGAGCTGACGGTTCTACCCACAGTGAGCTGACGGTTCTACCCACAGTGAACTGACGGTTCTACCCACAGTGAGCTGACGGTTCTACCCACAGTGAACTGACGGTTCTACCCACAGTGAACTGAAGGTTCTACCACACAGTGAGCTGACGGTTCTACCCACAGTGAACTGACGGTTCTACCCACAGTGAGCTGACGGTTCTACTACAGTGAGCTGACGGTTCTACCCACAGTGAGCTTACGGTTCTACCCACAGTGAACTGACGGTTCTACCCACAGTGAGCTGACGGTTCTACCCACAGTGAGCTGACGGTTCTACCCACAGTGAGCTGACGGTTCTACCACAGTGAGCTGACGGTCTACCACTGTTCCACCAGGCCACAGCGTTCCCCAGACTGAGGCTGACAGCCTGCAGAGCACGTTTACACATTTATTGGCGAGGAGCTTTGA
>NC_137652.1:381824-409324 GCF_963422515.1 Blennius ocellaris | reverse complement strand
GTACTATACTGTGTTTGTAATACACTGTACTGTACTATACTGTACTGTACTATACTGTGTTATAATACACTGTACTGTACTGTACTATACTGTGTTGTTATACACTGTACTGTACTATACTGTACTATACTGTGTTATAATACACTGTACTGTACTATACTGTACTATACCATACCTTAGTATACCATACTATATTATACTGTACTATAATATACTGCACTACACTGTACTTCACTATACTGTAGAATACTGTGTTATAATATACAAATGTTTGAGGATGTGGAACAAATTATATAATGTCTTTTGTGTACTATTTACAATTATTCACAGCTGAGGAGTGAGACACAACAATATAACAACACCGGGGGGGCTCCAGGGTGCAGGCCCCAGGAGGGCACCCCAGAGGGGGTGGGGCTCCAGGGTGCAGGCCCCAGGAGGGCACCCCAGAGGGGGTGGTCGGGGGGGGACTCCAGGGTGCAGGCCCCAGGAGGGCACCCCAGAGGGGGTGGGGGTGGGGGGGGTGGGGTCCTACCGTTGTCGCTGTCAGACTTGTTGTCGTGCTCGGTGTCGGTCAGCGTCAGGGCGGAGTTGGAGCGGCTGGACAGACAGGAGCTCCTCCCGGACGCCTTGCCCAGCCCGCCGCCCCCCCACAGCCGCATGGCGGGGTCCGGGGACACCTGCCCCTCCGGGTCCAGCTCCGGGGCCCCCCCCACCGGGAAGCCGCGGGGCGGGAGCCCCATGTCAGTGCAGAAGGCCAGGTGGCGGCGGGGGGGCGGCTCGCACACCCCCAACTGACGGAGGCTGAAATGCTGGCCTAGGATGGAGGGGGGGGGGGGGGGGGGGGGGGGTTATTATCATATACATCTATAGTGCCTTTAGGTCATACTACAGTATCATTGCTTTCTGTGTGTGTGTGTGTGTGTGTGTGTGTGTGTGTGTGTGTGTGTGTGTGTGTGTGTGTGTGTGCACGAGAGGGTCATTTGTGTTGCTATGTTAATATATTGTATTACAATAGAATAGAAATAGTTTATTGATCCCAAAAGTAAATGTATATTTATATATTTGATGAAATGACTGAAATAAATAAATAGATAGATAGATAGATGGAGAGATGGAGAGATGGAGAGATGGATAGATGGATAGATGGATAGATGGATGGATAGATAGATAGAAAATAGATCATGTAAGCCGAATATGAAAAAAGTTTAATTTAAAATGATCGATTAGAGGACACAGATGAATTATTTAACAGAAGTCTGATCAATTCTCAACAGGAACGTCACTGATTTTGCACAAATAATACAATTTGTATGACACAATATAGATTATCGATCATTCATACATATTAATGCATGTCAGATTACTTTGAATCAATAAACTTGTTAAAATGCCAATATGAGAGAAGAGGAAAACATGATTTATCCTCATTTATATTCTAAAATACATGACAATTTCATGTAATTTCTAAAACAAGTAAAATAATTTCAAGAGATAAAAATAAGCACATTTAACAGACTTGATGTAACGACAATAGATAAGCTCTTTTAATATAGTTTCGATTCAAATAACAGACAAAACACCTTCACTTCAAATCAATATCTAAACTGGAAATAATCTAAACCTGCCGTCTGATTTTTTAATAAAATCACGAATGACATGTCATCAAAAGACACCAAAATACCCAAATTAAAGATATTTTCTGGAACTAATTACAGTTTAATCCTCAAAAATAAATGTTTCTTCACAGCCAAACCCAACAATATTCTTTAAATCTGCTTTTGAACATTTAAACATTTTAAAATATCATATTTAAACCCTTGATGAAATGAGTTTTTTAATGCACACTGAACAGAAAATGAATAATTGGATTACTGGTCAATTATTTCTGCTCGTGAGAAATTGACTGTATTTTCCAGTTTAATTCGCAGTGAGACTATAATGATAAAATGATTGAAATACTAAATACAGAGTTTTACACACTGTGGTTTTAACAAAATATGAGAGAATCATCTGCAATTTTCAAAATCTCAAAGAAGAATTTTTTTTAATTAATATTTCAACAATAAAATATAAGAATAAGACATGAAGTGTTCAGACTCTTCAAATTCAAATTCAAATTTCAAACATGTTATATATTCACATATAATCATATTTCTTTTATTGAATCAGTTTATAACAAACTGTTCTGTCTGTTGTTTCCATGAATTTTACTGGCAGTGTGAAGGATCTTTCAGCTTTGATGTGAGTTTTACCTTTATAAAGTGAAATATACTTGTTTTAAAAAATACCTTCAACTGAAAATGAGCACAGATTGCATTTCAACAATATAATAATAAATATGTAAAATCTTCACATCACTTTTTTTATTTGAATTTTTAACTTGCTTTAAAGACCTTCATTATTATTATTAATAATAAATATAACTAAATTTACAATTAAAATTCCCTCCTTTTAATGATGTAAACTAAACCAGCTTGAGTGAAAAACAGAAATAGAAAAGCAGCGTGTAAAATAACACTTCACTTAAACACAACGTGAGGGATGAAGGCAGTAAAGTGTTTAGATGATGTGTAAAACGCAGGTCATGTGACTAGTTAATCTCATGAATCCTAAAATAAAGAGTTCTTCTCTGAGGAAACAGACGATTTCTAATAACGGAGTTTTGTCCAAAACGAGGACTGGAGTTTCACAAACTGCTGCTTTAATATCTGAAACATGCAACCTGGGAACATGTTTCATGAGCACATTACAAATTCATGATGCTTTCATTAAATTTAAACGGCCATCATGAGCAAGTGTTTGACGTGGAGGAGGAGGACACGGCGTGGAGGAGGAGGAGGACACGGCGTGGAGGAGGAGGAGGACACGGCGTGGAGGAGGAGGGACGCCAAGACAAACAGATGATCAGCCGGATCTGCCCATGAGCCTCTCCATCTTTAATCGGCTGCCGAAAAGGAAATTATAAAAGCTTTCTATAATTAATGGCACAACAAGAGATAACAAGTGCTGCTGTTCAATTAAAAGTTATATTAATTTTAAATGAGCTCCAATTAGGGCGGCGGTGAAAACGAAGGCGATAAGATGATCGAGTAATTATGGTTTTTTCTTCCATTGCTTTAATATTGACGCTGCGTTAATTGGAGCCGGAGAACAATAGAGGCACACCGAGCTCCAGCTCCTCCTCCAGCTCCTCCTCCAGCTCCTCCTCCAGCTCCTCCTCCAGCTCCTCCTCCAGCTCCTCCTCCAGCTCCTCCACAACAACCGTGGACCACTGGAGGGCCTCCGTCAGGCCGCCGCCTCCGTCAGCCTGCACCATGGACCACGAGAGGGTGAATCATGAGGATGAAGGTCGACACACTGGACCATGAGAGGGTGAATCATGAGGATGAAGGCCGACACACTGGACCATGAGAGGGTGAATCATGAGGATGAAGGTCGACACACTGGACCATGAGAGGGTGAATCATGAGGATGAAGGTCGACACACTGGACCACGAGAGGGTGAATCATGAGGATGAAGGTCGACACACTGGACCATGAGAGGGTGAATCATGAGGATGAAGGCCGACACACTGGACCATGAGAGGGTGAATCATGAGGATTGAACATTGAAGTGTGTGTGTGTGTAGCTTTTAAAGTTTTAACAGTTAATGAAAATGTTATTGCACTTTATTGTAATTTGCCCTAAAATCATTCCTTCATCACCTTCCTGCCCAACGCTCCTCACATTGAGGTGTGTGTGTGTGTGTGTGTGTGTGTGTGTGTGTGTGTGTGTGTGTGTGTGTGTGTGTGTGTGTGTGCAGAGCCTCACCGTGCCGGCTGTAGTGGTCCTGGTCTCGGTGAACCATGTCCTTGTGGCCTTTGCTCGCCGTCCCGTACAGCAGCCTGTCAGGAGCACAGCAGAGTTTGTTCTTCACTGCTGGACTACAGTCTGGTCTGGCTCTGTGTGTGGCTGCTTACATAACCCAACATAGCCCAACATAACCCTCATATAACCCTACATAACCCAACATAGCCCAACGTAACCCTCATATAACCCAACATAGCCCAACATAACCCTCATATAACCCAACATAACCCAACATAGCCCAACGTAGCCCAACATAACCCTCATATAACCCAACATAACCCAACATAACCCTCATATAACCCAACATAACCCAACATAGCCCAACGTAACCCTCATATAACCCAACATAGCCCAACATAACCCTCATATAACCCAACATAACCCAACATAGCCCAACGTAGCCCAACATAACCCAACATAGCCCAACATAACCCTCATATAACCCAACATAGCCCAACGTAGCCCAACATAACCCTCGTATAACCCAACATAACCCAACATAGCCCAACGTAGCCCAACATAGCCCAACATAACCCAACATAGACCAACATAACCCTCATATGACTCAACATAGCCCAACGTAACCCTCATATAGCCCAACATAACCCAACATAACCCTCATATAGCCCAACATAACCCAACATAGCCCAACATAACCCTCATATAACCCAACATAGCCCAACATAACCCTCATATAACCCAACATAGCCCAACATAACCCTCACATAGCCCAACATAACCCTCATATAACCCAACATAACCCTCATATAGCCCAACATAACCCAACATAGCCCAACATAACCCTCATATAGCCCAACATAACCCAACATAGCCCAACATAACCCTCATATAGCCCAACATAACCCAACATAGTCCAACATAACCCTCATATAGCCCAACATAACCCAACATAGCCCAACATAACCCTCATATAACCCAACATAACCCAACATAGCCCAACATAACCCTCACATAGCCCAACATAACCCTCATATAACCCAACATAACCCTCACATAGCCCAACATAACCCTCACATAGCCCAACATAACCCTCACATAGCCCAACATAACCCAACATAGCCCAACATAACCCTCATATAACCCAACATAGCCCAACATAGCCCAACATAACCCAACATAGCCCAACATAACCCTCACATAGCCCAACATAACCCTCACATAGCCCAACATAACCCTCACATAGCCCAACATAACCCTCACATAGCCCAACATAACCCAACACATCACTGCCCCACATGTTTGGTGATTTTTAATGTGTTTGTGACGGTTGTAGTGAAAGTGTGTCCTGAGAGACCTGGTCTGGTCCTGGTGCTGGTCGAAGGCCTTCAGGGTCTCACTGGAGGAGTAGGACTTCTGGGTGGGGACCCGCAGTCCCTGAGAGACAATCCCACAGTCCTCACTGTCCCCCGAGGAACCTGACGGACACACAAACACTGACATTGTCAATCATTACAGTTCAGTTGTACACTATTCCTGTGAAACATGAGCTTGTCTGTCAGCGTCGTGTGTTTCAGAGTGACGGGAGGAAGATGCTCTAAAGTCCAGATGTGAGGGCGTCTTGAATGGAATAAACCAATGAGAACAAATCAGCATGATGCCTGAGAGAAACTGAGACCTTGTCCACCAGTTCCTCCTCAGCCTCACTCCACTACCAGCTACTGTCCTGGTACTGTCCTGGTACTGTCCTGGTTCTGTCCTGGTACCGTCCTGGTACCGTCCTGGTTCTGTCCTGTGTACTGTCCTGGTTCTGTCCTGGTACTGCCCTGGTACTGTCCTGTGTACTGTCCTGGTACCGTCCTGGTACTGTCCTGGTGCTGTCCTGGTTCTGTCCTGTGCACTGTCCTGGTACCATCCTGGTTCTGTCCTGTGTACCGTCCTGGTACCGTCCTGGTACCGTCCTGGTACTGTCCTGGTACCGTCCTAGTACCGTCCTGGTACCGTCCTGGTACCGTCCTGGTACCGTCCTGGTACCGTCCTGGTTCTGTCCTGTGTACTGTCCTGTGTACTGTCCTGGTACTGTCCTGTGTACTGTCCTGGTACCGTCCTGGTACTGTCCTGGTACCGTCCTGGTACCGTCCTGGTACCGTCCTGGTACTGTCCTGGTACCGTCCTGGTACCGTCCTGGTACTGTCCTGGTACCGTCCTGGTACCGTCCTGGTACCGTCCTGGTACTGTCCTGGTACCGTCCTGGTACTGTCCTGGTACTGTCCTGGTACTGTCCTGGTACCGTCCTGGTACTGTCCTGGTACCGTCCTGGTACTCCACTTGTGCTGCCTGCTATGACATGTTGTGTGGAAATATGGGGAAATACAAATAAAACTAACTTGGATCCAATAATCAAATTGCAGAAAAGAGAGATTAGAACCATGAAGAGAGCAAGATTCATATAATCCTCCATATCACAATTCCTGGTACTAAATACTTAAACACAAGAGAAAAGAGGTTCCATGTGATGAATGATCCACAATATTCTTTCTTCTTGTTTGCTGTTTTGCAACTGGAACAGAAGTAAAACTCCCTAAACTCCAAATGCAGCAGTAGAGCCTTGATGCAGTCTGACCCGGGACCAGGTCCTGGTACTTGATGACTCTGGTTCTCCAGCCAGTCTCCAAACCCCCGTTTGAGTCCGAGTGGATCCTGAGCCTGAAGGAACGCTCCGGATGGTTCCACGAGCCTGCAGACTTGGAACATTTCCAGAGAATCCTCTCTCCGTGGCTCCAGGTCAGAGCAGGAAGGGAAGCTGCACTGATGGCCTCCAGATGTTTGCTCCTGCTGGAATCCCACCGGCCGGCGGCGGGGGGGGGGGGGATCAGCAGTCCGGCTGGAGGCCGCAACCAGAGAAGGAAGGGGGTCCTCCCACATGTGGACCACATTGATGAGAGCCCATGATTTAGTGGTGGAGGACCAGCAGGACGAGTCTCACCTTCCTCATCTGGTCTCAACCCCCCTGCTGCCCGACAAGCTCCGCCTCCTCATCTGGTCTCAACCCCCCTGCTGCCCGACAAGCTCCGCCTCCTCATCTGGTCTCAACCCCCCTGCTGCCCGACAAGCTCCGCCTCCTCATCTGGTCTAAACCCCCCTGCTGCCCGACAAGCTCCGCCTCCTCATCTGGTCTCAACCCCCCTGCTGCCCAACAAGCTCCGCCTCCTCATCTGGTCTCAACCCCCCTGCTGCCCAACAAGCTCTGCCTCCTCATCTGGTCTCAACCCCCCTGCTGCCCAACAAGCTCCGCCTCCTCATCTGGTCTCAACCCCCCTGCTGCCCGACAAGCTCCGCCTCCTCATCTGGTCTCAACCCCCCTGCTGCCCGACAAGCTCCGCCTCCTGGACATCTTTCCTCTCCGCTGCGATAAAGCCTGAGGCAAGAATCACCCGGGACCCCCCCCCCCCCCCTCTCTCTCTCTCTCTCTCTCTCTCTCTCTCACCATCCATGTGACATTACAGATGTGACTGAAACATCCTGGTGAAAGATTAAAAAGGAACAAGATGTTTGAAGGAAATGTGGAGTTTGTTTGTTTTGCATGTCAACAACAACAATAAAGGGGGGGGGGGGGGTGTTGTTTACACTGTGTTACTGGTCCGGCTGCACCAAAGCTCCTCCTCTGAAGTGAATCATGTCTTTACAACCGAAGGAACGTTTGGAAACTGAAGATCATCAGTGAGGTGGAAAAGGTTCAGACCTTCCTGCTGCAAGTGGAAGAAAGGATGAAGGTCAGTCATGGAGGAGAACAGGTTCAGTAGATCCACTATGGAGGAGAACAGGTTCAGTAGATCCACTAGGTTCAGTAGATCCACTATGGAGGAGAACAGGTTCAGTAGATCCACTAGGTTCAGTAGATCTACTAGGTTCAGTAGATCCGCTATGGAGGAGAACAGGTTCAGTAGATCCACTAGGTTCAGTAGATCCACTATGGAGGAGAACAGGTTCAGTAGATCCACTAGGTTCAGTAGATCCACTAGGTTCAGTAGATCCACTATGGAGGTGAACACATGAACAGCTCAGCAGGGGGGAGTTCTTACAACCAGTCACTGACTCATGGAACGACGAGGGTTGGAGTGAGGAGGAGAGAGAAGAAAGAATGACTGACTGACTGACTGACTGACTGACTGACTGACTGACTGACTGACTGACTGACTGAATGAAGCGTCTCACCAGCGTACGCTCCCTCTCGGTCCTTCCTCTTGTTCAGTGAGCAGTACGGACGTCGCTCTTTCACTTCCATCATGCTTCTGCTTGTTCTGCTGGTGAACATGAAGGCATGCTGCTGTGCAGCTGCACACACACACACACACACACACACACACACACAGACAGACAGACAGACAGACAGACAGACAGACAGACAGACAGACAGACAGACAGACAGACAGACAGACAGACAGACAGACAGACAGACAGACAGAGGGACACAGACAGATGGAGAGAGAGACAGAGAGAGAAGAAGGTCAGGGGTCAAAACAAGTTTCAGGTCACTTTGTTCAAACGACAATCAGTTTGAGTTTAATATTAAATCATCAAAGAAGCGGAACATTTTAAATGGTTCAACCACAGAAGAAGCAGCTTTATAAATGAACATACAATCTATGGAGTGTTTTTGTGGGATTCAGAGTTTCAGTTCGTTAAAAAAAGACACACTGAGCGCGACAGAACCATGACGGGTTCTGTAAAACAACTGCAGGTCATTTCACAATACAAAGTTTGTTTCTTAACAATCACACACACACAGTCACCAGATATGACAAAGAAATTAAAAGTCACAACATGAATCCCAGTTAAACAGTTTGACTAAAATATGAAGTATAATAAACTACAACATAACCCATATTCAGTTTAACCAATCAGAACGCTGCGATTCCGCTTCAAAACAGGCTTGAAAAGAAGAGTGACAACATATCGTCCATAGGACCAAGCCATAGATCTATAGAACTAGAACTACTGACGAGCAGCAGGAGGAGCAGAGCCATAGACCTATAGAACTAGAACTACTGACGAGCAGCAGGAGGAGCAGAGCCATAGATCTATAGAACTAGAACTACTGACGAGCAGCAGGAGGAGCAGAGCCATAGACCTATAGAACTAGAACTACTGACGAGCAGCAGGAGGAGCAGAGCCATAGATCTATAGAACTAGAACTACTGACGAGCAGCAGGAGGAGCAGAGCCATAGACCTATAGAACTAGAAGCTACTGACGCTAGTGAATACCGTGCTGCGTTTTGATATTTCTATATTTCTTTGATTCTTCTGGCTTTCAGCTTGCAAACGTTCACAGGTTACATGTATAAACCAGGAAACGGGAATAAAATATCAAATGAAAATACTGAAACTTTAGTTCGTCTGTCTCAGTAGTTCTCGTGTTTGAAAAAAAACAAATACGAAAACCAACAAAAAACCCAACCCAATAATATCAACATTTTTGTGTGAGAGTGTGTTTCTGAATGTGGATCTGTTTCAACAGGTCCGGCCGGGGCGTCAGAGGGCAGAGGTCAGAGGTCAGAGGTGGACACTTCCCAGGGGGACCGGCGGACACTTCCCCCAGGGGACCGGCGGACACTTCCCCCCGGGGACAGGCGCACACTTCCCCCAGGGGACCGGCGGACACTTCCCCCCGGGGACCGGCGGACACTTCCCAGGGGGACAGGCGGACACTTCCCACGGGGACCGGCGGACACTTCCTCCCAGGGACCGGCGGACACTTCCCACGGGGACCGGCGCACACTTCCCCCAGGGGACCGGCGGACACTTCCCCCCGGGGACAGGCGCACACTTCCCCCAGGGGACCGGCGGACACTTCCCCCCGGGGACAGGCGCACACTTCCCCCAGGGGACCGGCGGACACTTCCCCCCGGGGACCGGCGGACACTTCCCAGGGGGACAGGCGGACACTTCCCACGGGGACCGGCGGACACTTCCCAGGGGGACCGGCGGACACTTCCCCCCGGGGACCGGCGGACACTTCCCCCAGGGGACCGGCGGACACTTCCCCCCGGGGACAGGCGCACACTTCCCCCAGGGGACCGGCGGACACTTCCCCCCGGGGACAGGCGCACACTTCCCCCAGGGGACCGGCGGACACTTCCCCCCGGGGACCGGCGGACACTTCCCAGGGGGACCGGCGGACACTTCCCCCCGGGGACCGGTGGACACTTCCCAGGGGGACCGGCGGACACTTCCCCCCGGGGACCAGCGGACACTTCCCAGGGGGACCGGTGGACACTTCCCCCCGGGGACAGGCGGACACTTCCCCCCGGGGACGGGTGGTGTCCAGATACGTCACACTCCCTCCCGATCGCCTCACACACCGCTCATACAGCCTCGTGGATGAACGTCAACGGTGGCTGGTTGTCATGGCAACACAACAAAATGGTTGTTTGGAAAAATTCATTCATTCAAGAAAAGGTGGGAAGTTGCATGAAAAAACTAGAGCTGCACTCGGTAGAGCGCAGACTTTTACCAACACCACATTTGTACACAGAACCGAATGATCATCGCTAGCATGATAGCCGTTAGCTGATACCAATGCTAACTAGCCAGTAGTTCATACATACATCAAACATAAACTTCCCCCAACGTTCCGTGGTGAAAGACATCAATCAGAAAAGCAAAGAGTGTGTGTGTGTGTGTGTGTGTGTGTGTGTGTGTGTGTGTGTGTGTGTGTGTGTGTGTGTGTGTGTGTGTGTGTGTGTGTGTGAGAGTGTATGTGTGTGTGAGTGTGTGTGTGTGTGTGTTACAGTGCTGCAGACGTCTGGCGGTTGATGTTAATGTCTGTAGCTTAATTGTACCATCTGGTGTTTAATGTATGTAAACAAAAATACAAGGGAGCCACGAAAAGCTTGTTCATTCTGTACAGAACCCAGAGAGAATGGAGAGAGAATGGAGAGAGAATGGAGAGAGAACCCAGAGAGAACCCAGAGAGAATGGAGAGAGAACCCAGAGAGAACCCAGAGAGAATGGAGAAAGAACCCAGAGAGAACCCAGAGAGAACCCAGAGAGAACGGAGAGAGAACCCAGAGAGAACTAACAGAGAGAATGGAGAGAGAACCCAGAGAGAACAGAGAGAGAATGGAGAGAGAACCCAGAGAGAACCCAGAGAGAATGGAGAGAGAACCCAGAGAGAACCCAGAGAGAATGGAGAGAGAACCCAGAGAGAACCCAGAGAGAATGGAGAGAGAACCCAGAGACAACTAACAGAGAGAATGGAGAGAGAACCCAGAGAGAACAGAGAGAGAACGGAGAGAGAACCCAGAGAGAACCCAGAGAAAATGGAGAGAGAACCCAGAGAGAACGGAGAGAGAACCCAGAGAGAACAGAGAGAGAATGGAGAGAGAACCCAGAGAGAACAGAGAGAGAACCCAGAGAGAACCCAGAGAGAACAGAGAGAGAACCCAGAGAGAACAGAGAGAGAACCCAGAGAGAACCCAGAGAGAACAGAGAGAGAACCCAGAGAGAACAGAGAGAGAACCCAGAGAGAACCCAGAGAGAACAGAGAGAGAACCCAGAGAGAACAGAGAGAGAACCCAGAGAGAACAGAGAGAGAACCCAGAGAGAACAGAGAGAGAACCCAGAGAGAACAGAGAGAGAGCCCAGAGAGAACAGAGAGAGAGCCCAGAGAGAACAGAGAGAGAACCCAGAGAGAACCCAGAGAGAACAGAGAGAGAACCCAGAGAGAACAGAGAGAGAGCCCAGAGAGAACAGAGAGAGAACCCAGAGAGAACCCAGAGAGAACAGAGAGAGAACCCAGAGAGAACAGAGAGAGAGCCCAGAGAGAACAGAGAGAGAGCCCAGAGAGAACAGAGAGAGAGCCCAGAGAGAACAGAGAGAGAACCCAGAGAGAACAGAGAGAGAACCCAGGGGACATGATGGCGTATGTGGGGGGACATGATGGTATACGGGGGGGACTTGATGAAATATGGGGGGGACATGATGGTATACGGGAGGGACATGATGGTGTATGGGGGGGGCATGATGGCGTACGGGGGGACCAATGGTATACGGGGGGGACATGATGGTGTATGTGGGGACATGATGGAATACGGGAGGGACATGATGGTGTATGTGGGGACATGATGGAATACGGGAGGGACATGATGGTGTATGGGGGGACATGATGGTATACGGGGGGGACATGATGGCGTATGTGGGGACATGATGGTATACGGTGGGGGACATGATGGCGTACGGGGGGGACCGATGGCATACGGGGGGGGGGGGGGGGGGGGTTGAGGACTGGCAGCGCTGGACAGACAGCTTTATAAACCCTCAACTTAATCTGAGACTGATCCGTAAATCCTCTTCCTCCTGGACTCAGAGTTGATGTGGCTCAGTAGCGCCTCTTGTGGCCGTGATGCTCTCTGCAGGCTGAACCAGCAGGGGGCTCTTCAAACCAACTTCAGCTGCTCTCTGCAGGCTGAACCAGCAGGGGGCTCTTCAAACCAACTTCAGCTGCTCTCTGCAGGCTGAACCAGGGGGGGGCTCTTCAAACCAACTTCAGCTGCTCTCTGCAGGCTGAACCAGCAGGGGGCTCTTCAAACCAACTTCAGCTGCTCTCTGCAGGCTGAACCAGGGGGGGGCTCTTCAAACCAACTTCAGCACAATTCATCTCATCAGTAGAATTCATCTCATCAGCACAATTCATCTCATCAGTAGAATTCATCTCATCAGCACAATTCATCTCATCAGCACAATTCATCTCATCAGTAGAATTCATCTCATCAGCACAATTCATCTCATCAGTAGAATTCATCTCATCAGCACAATTCATCTCATCAGCAGAATTAATCTCATCAGCACAATTCATCTCATCAGCAGAATTAATCTCATCAGCACAATTCATCTCATCAGCACAATTCATCTCATCAGCACAATTCATCTCATCAGCAGAATTCATCTCATCAGCACAACTCATCTCATCAGCACAACTCATCTCATCAGCACAACTCATCTCATCAGCAGAATTCATCTCATAAGTAGAATTCATCTCATCAGCACAATTCATCTCATCAGCAGAATTCATCTCATCAGCAGAATTCATCTCATCAGTAGAATTCATCTCATCGGCACAATTCATCTCATCAGCACAACTCATCTCATCAGCAGAATTAATCTCATCAGCACAATTCATCTCATCAGTAGAATTCATCTCATCAGCACAATTCATCTCATCAGTAGAATTCATCTCATCAGCACAATTCATCTCATCAGTAGAATTAATCTCATCAGCACAATTCATCTCATCAGTACAATTCATCTCATCAGCACAATTCATCTCATCAGTAGAATTCATCTCATCAGTAGAATTCATCTCATCAGCACAATTCATCTCATCAGCACAATTCATCTCATCAGCAGAATTCATCTCATCAGCAGAATTCATCTCATCAGTAGAATTCATCTCATCAGCACAATTCATCTCATCAGCACAACTCATCTCATCAGCACAACTCATCTCATCAGCACAACTCATCTCATCAGCAGAATTCATCTCATAAGTAGAATTCATCTCATCAGCACAATTCATCTCATCAGTAGAATTCATCTCATCAGCACAATTCATCTCATCAGTAGAATTCATCTCATCAGCACAATTCATCTCATCAGTAGAATTCATCTCATCAGCACAATTCATCTCATCAGTACAATTAATCTCATCAGCACAATTCATCTCATCAGTAGAATTCATCTCATCAGCACAATTCATCTCATCAGTAGAATTCATCTCATCAGTACAATTCATCTCATCAGTAGAATTCATCTCATCAGCACAATTCATCTCATCAGTACAATTAATCTCATCAGCACAATTCATCTCATCAGTAGAATTCATCTCCTCATGCGTCGGGTCGTCTTGAGTGGCAGCAGGACACGACGGTCCAACGCTGTTCTGGAACGTTCCCGACCTCCGTCATGTTAAATAATAAAGAAATACTGAGGACAGATTGAGGAGACTGAACGTTGGAGCCGCTCCGCCCTCGGTCTGCAGACCCCCAGGAGGAGGTCTAGAGGGATCCTGGCCTCGGTCTGCAGACCCTCAGGAGGAGGTCTAGAGGGATCCTGGCCTCGGTCTGCAGACCCCCAGGAGGAGGTCTAGAGGGATCCTGGCCTCGGTCTGCAGACCCTCAGGAGGAGGTCTAGAGGGATCCTGGCCTCGGTCTGCAGACCCCCAGGAGGAGGTCTAGAGGGATCCTGGCCTCGGTCTGCAGACCCTCAGGAGGAGGTCTAGAGGGATCCTGGCCTCGGTCTGCAGACACTCAGGAGGAGGTCTAGAGGGATCCTGGCCTCGGTCTGCAGACCCTCAGGAGGAGGTCTAGAGGGATCCTGGCCTCGGTCTGCAGACCCTCAGGAGGAGGTCTAGAGGGATCCTGGCCTCGGTCTGCAGACCCTCAGGAGGAGGTCACCATGCAGGGTCTAGAGGGATCCTGGCCTCAGAGACGCCACGTGTTAATGAGACATGATTCTCATGATGATAATCATGTCATGCGGTGAGCAAGGCCACATGGCAAAGAGCCCTGCATGGTTCAGAGACACAGGAGACGCCATATGTACATATTTAGATCTATTTATAGATCGATCCTCTGAGTCCCTGTCCCTGAGCGTTTGTCCTTTCCCACAGGACAGAAAATATGTCTCAATATGGACAAGAACTTGGTTTTGTCTTCGATCTTTACCGGAACGCTGCTGGGGACGGTGTCTTTTACCGTCTTCCCTTCAGCAGCAACACTGATCAGCTGTCCAGAGGTCTGACACGTCCTCCGGGCTCCTGCTGGACATCACAGACTGTCCTCTGTCCTGCTGGACATCACAGGCTCTCCTCTGTCCTGCAGGACATCACAGGCTGTCATCTGTCCTGCAGGACATCACAGGCTCTCCTCTGTCCTGCAGGACATCACAGGCTGTCATCTGTCCTGCAGGACATCACAGACTGTCCTCTGTCCTGCTGGACATCACAGGCTCTCCTCTGTCCTGCTGGACATCACAGACTGTCCTCTGTCCTGCAGGACATCACAGGCTCTCCTCTGTCCTGCTGGACATCACAGACTGTCCTCTGTCCTGCAGGACATCACAGGCTCTCCTCTGTCCTGCAGGACATCACAGACTGTCCTCTGCCCACCGCTCAAGGTCACGTCCCACCAATGGTCAGAACTGAAGGTTCCCAGTGGTTCCAAGTGGTTGTAGCTCAAATGGTTACCATGACAACCTGAGTAGAGACTATTTTGATTCAAGGTCAAATATAGTAATTGTGTCTGATTACAAGTGAAAGTATTGTTAAAAATACTCAAGTAAAACTCGTAACTAGCGTTAGCGACTGTTTGACCACATTTAATGAGACATTGAGGCCCCGCCTGGAACCTGGTCCACCTAATCCAGGAGGAGCGGGGCCATAGACCTATAGAACTAGAAGCTACTGATGCTAGCACAGGAGGAGCGGGGCCATAGACCTATAGAACTAGAAGCTACTGATGCTAGCACAGGAGGAGCAGGGCCATAGACCTATAGAACTAGAAGCTACTGATGCTAGCACAGGAGGAGCAGGGCCATAAACCTATAGAACTAGAAGCTATTGACGCTAGCAGCAGGAGGAGCAGGGCCGTAGACCTATAGAACTAGAAGCTACTGACGCTAGCACAGGAGGAGCGGGGCCATAGACCTATAGAACTAGAAGCTACTGACGCTAGCACAGGAGGAGCGGGGCCATAAACCTATAGAACTAGAAGCTACTGATGCTAGCAGCAGGAGGAGCAGGGCCATAGACCTATAGAACTAGAAGCTACTGATGCTAGCACAGGAGGAGCAGGGCCATAGACCTATAGAACTAGAAGCTACTGATGCTAGCAGCAGGAGGAGCAGGGCCATAGACCTATAGAACTAGAAGCTACTGACGCTAGCACAGGAGGAGCGGGGTCATAGACCTATAGAACTAGAAGCTACTGACGCCAGCACAGGAGGAGCGGAGTCATAGACCTATAGAACTAGAAGCTACTGACGCCAGCACAGGAGGAGCGGAGTCATAGACCTATAGAACTAGAAGCTACTGACGCCAGCACAGGAGGAGCAGGGCCATAGACCTATAGAACTAGAAGCTACTGACGCCAGCACAGGAGGAGCGGGGTCATAGACCTATAGAACTAGAAGTTACTGATGCTAGCAGCAGGAGGAGCAGGGCCATAGACCTATAGAACTAGAAGCTACTGACGCTAGCACAGGAGGAGCAGGGCCATAGACCTATAGAACTAGAAGCTACTGACGCCAGCACAGGAGGAGCGGGGTCATAGACCTATAGAACTAGAAGCTACTGATGCTAGCACAGGAGGAGCGGGGTCATAGACCTATAGAACTAGAAGCTAATGATGCTAGCAGAGGAGGAGCGGGGCCATAGACCTATAGAACTAGAAGCTACTGACGCTAGCACAGGAGGATCAGGGCCATAGACCTATAGAACTAGAAGCTACTGACGCCAGCACAGGAGGAGCAGGGCCATAGACCTATAGAACTAGAAGCTACTGACGCTAGCAGCAGGAGGAGCGGGGCCATAGACCTATAGAACTAGAAGCTACTGACGCTAGCAGCAGGAGGAGCAGGGCCATAGACCTATAGAACTAGAAGCTACTGACGCTAGCAGCAGGAGGAGCGGGGCCATAGACCTATAGAACTAGAAGCTACTGACGCTAGCACAGGAGGAGCAGGGCCATAGACCTATAGAACTAGAAGCTACTGACGCTAGCAGCAGGAGGAGCAGGGCCATAGACCTATAGAACTAGAACTGATGCTAGCACAGGAGGAGCAGGGCCATAGACCTATAGAACTAGAAGCTACTGACGCTAGCACAGGAGGAGCAGGGCCATAGACCTATAGAACTAGAAGCTACTGACGCTAGCACAGGAGGAGCAGGGCCATAGACCTATAGAACTAGAAGCTACTGATGCTAGCAGCAGGAGGAGCAGGGCCATAGACCTATAGAACTAGAAGCTACTGATGCTAGCAGCAGGAGGAGCAGGGCCATAGACCTATAGAACTAGAAGCTACTGACGCTAGCACAGGAGGAGCAGGGCCATAGACCTATAGAACTAGAAGCTACTGACGCTAGCACAGGAGGAGCAGGGCCATAGACCTATAGAACTAGAAGCTACTGATGCTAGCAGCAGGAGGAGCAGGGCCATAGACCTATAGAACTAGAAGCTACTGACGCTAGGAGCAGGGCCATAGACCTATAGAACTAGAAGCTACTGACGCTAGCAGCAGGAGGAGCAGGGCCATAGACCTATAGAACTAGAAGCTACTGATGCTAGCAGCAGGAGGAGCAGGGCCATAGACCTATAGAACTAGAAGCTACTGACGCTAGGAGCAGGGCCATAGACCTATAGAACTAGAAGCTACTGACGCTAGCAGCAGGAGGAGCAGGGCCATAGACCTATAGAACTAGAAGCTACTGACGCTAGCAGCAAGAGCAGCAGGGCCATAGACCTATAGAACTAGAAGCTACTGACGCTAGCAGCAGGAGGAGCAGGGCCATAGACCTATAGAACTAGAAGCTACTGACGCTAGCAGCAGGAGGAGCAGGGCCATAGACCTATAGAACTAGAAGCTACTGACGCTAGCAGCAGGAGGAGCAGGGCCATAGACCTATAGAACTAGAAGCTACTGACGCTAGCAGCAGGAGGAGCAGGGCCATAGACCTATAGAACTAGAAGCTACTGACGCTAGCAGCAGGAGGAGCAGGGCCATAGACCTATAGAACTAGAAGCTACTGACGCTAGCAGCAGGAGGAGCAGGGCCATAGACCTATAGAACTAGAAGCTACTGACGCTAGCAGCAGGAGGAGCAGGGCCATAGACCTATAGAACTAGAAGCTACTGATGCTAGCAGCAAGAGGAGCAGGGCCATAGACCTATAGAACTAGAAGCTACTGACGCTAGCAGCAGGAGGAGCAGGGCCATAGACCTATAGAACTAGAAGCTACTGACGCTAGCAGCAAGAGCAGCAGGGCCATAGACCTATAGAACTAGAAGCTACTGACGCTAGCAGCAGGAGGAGCAGGGCCATAGACCTATAGAACTAGAAGCTACTGACGCTAGCAGCAGGAGGAGCAGGGCCATAGACCTATAGAACTAGAAGCTACTGACGCTAGCAGCAGGAGGAGCAGGGCCATAGACCTATAGAACTAGAAGCTACTGACGCTAGCAGCAGGAGGAGCAGGGCCATAGACCTATAGAACTAGAAGCTACTGACGCTAGCAGCAGGAGGAGCAGGGCCATAGACCTATAGAACTAGAAGCTACTGACGCTAGCAGCAGGAGGAGCAGGGCCATAGACCTATAGAACTAGAAGCTACTGACGCTAGCAGCAGGAGGAGCAGGGCCATAGACCTATAGAACTAGAAGCTACTGATGCTAGCAGCAAGAGGAGCAGGGCCATAGACCTATAGAACTAGAAGCTACTGACGCTAGCAGCAGGAGGAGCAGGGCCATAGACCTATAGAACTAGAAGCTACTGATGCTAGCAGCAAGAGGAGCAGGGCCATAGACCTATAGAACTAGAAGCTACAGACGCTAGGAGCAGGGCCATAGACCTATAGAACTAGAAGCTACTGACGCTAGCAGCAGGAGCAGCAGGGCCATAGACCTATAGAACTAGAAGCTACTGATGCTAGCAGCAAGAGGAGCAGGGCCATAGACCTATAGAACTAGAAGCTACTGACGCTAGGAGCAGGGCCATAGACCTATAGAACAGGTCCATAGGAGTTGGTAGGTTACATTCACAAGCTTTTCATTGTGTGCGTGTGTGTGTGTGTGTGTGTGTGTGTGTGTGTGTGTGTGTGTGTGTGTGTGTGTGTGTGTGGAGGCGGCGTCTCGCTCGGTTGGCCACAGTGGAAGTCGTTTACCGTCTGCCGCTGCTGCTCCTGTTAATCACCGCGTCGTTTTAAATTCTATCTTTACTTCCACATCTTTCAAGAATGTAAACATCCTGCACTCTGGCCTTGCTCACTCCTTTTCAATCTGCTTTCTCTCCCTCAATCTTTTATTCATGTCGACTCTGTTTTTTTGGGTTGTTTAATCTGCTTCGGCCCATTGTGGGTGTTGATTAGAAATTGTGGCATCAAATAGACAGACGTTTGAAAAACCACTCACTCCATAAATTGCCTCAGCAAGTCAGTAGTGCAGCGAGAACAACGCAGTTCATTCAATGGTGGGAAGTTTCTGCATCCATCTGCCGTTGAGCAGGTACCATGAGGAGCATTCCAGTATGTCAGGACCTTATTGGACAGGAAGTCAACATGCTGGTGGACCCTGGAAGTGACGGGGGTTTGAAGAGGTGGTGGAACCCAGAACCCAGTCCCGGCATCAAGAGGGGCACCATCCCGCCCCCCAGCTCAAAATGTAGCATTTCATTTTTATAAATATAGTTTTCAGTCTATGACGTGTTCAAAACAACCCAGAACTCAGAAGAAAGTCCACTGACTTGGACTGACAGTGACAGTGGAGTTTTCAGTGCCCCCCCCCCCCCCCCCCCCCCCCCCGGGGACTGGTCAGGCGGCGGCCAAACATGGAGACCTTCCTTTGTCAAGACGACGGGCTGAGTTCTGCTCAAACCTCAAGTGTTGGTGAAACAACAGAGAGCGGCTCCCCGAGTCCCTCCTTCCTCTGCTTCTGGCGGCTTGACAAAAACAGCACATTGCGCCGCTAATGCACTCTGCTGATGGATGTCAGCTGGATTATAGGAGCAAACCCAACAGATCAAGCAGGCTGCTGTCGCTCCTGAACGGAACGGTTATTTCTTTTCTCTGATGATTTCTGCTTGATGTTGAGGCCGAGACGTCTCGTGAACGTCGGCAAACCTGGCAACACGTCTTCCTAATGCAGCATTTACAGCTAATATGGCCGAAAGCTTTTTTCCTCCACACTTTAGTTTTTGCTCATTTGTCTTGTGGATTCCCATTAGGTCTGACAGACGCGTGACAACACGCGTGACAATCGTCCAATAAAAAACAAACAAACATACAAACACATCATCATAAAATCCTGTGGAAGAAAACAAACAGTTTTAAGATCAACAGGCTTCCACAGGTTCTGCTAATGGCAGCGGACTCACAACCCCACTTTGTGGTGCAACATGTGATTCATATTTGTAACTTTTAGTGGATGATTGAACTAAAAATCATAAATGTGATCATTTGTGTTAAGGTCAGGACACATGAGCTGTCAGGTGATGTTTTCTTTTTTAAAGTATGAAAGTCATGGATCCGGAGGAGTTTATAAACAGAAAATGATGAAATGAACATTTTCTCGTCCGTATAAAACAAACACCTGCTTGCATGTGATCATTTGTCAACGCTATCATCCTCTGAAGAAGCTTGGTTTTGTTCCAGACGGCCCGCCGTTAGCAGTGGAATGATTAAGTTTATAAAAACCATTGCAGCACCACACGCTGAGTTCAACACCTTCTGGATTCCTCGTGTCACTTCCACTTAACTTCTGCAGAAAGCTGTCGGACTCACGGTTCTGCTCTTCATCTGACATGATGTGACAGTTGGCGACCAGAGACGTCTTTAACTGGAGTGAGGGCAGCGCAGACAGAGCGTCTGCTAGAGGAGGCGTGAGGCCAGCTGACCTCTGACCTGCACAGTCCTTCACATGGTCTTCCTGTTCATGGTGGTGAAAACTGAGCCACACTGCAGCGTCAAGAGCCGCTTCAGGAGAACACTGGGAGGAGCTGGACTGAAGAGCTGCTCCACCACAGTGTCGCTGTGACGCACCAACAATTAGCTAGCTCCGACCATCCCGCTTTACCAGCACTTAGTCAGCTCCGACCATCCCGCTTTACCAGCATTTAGTCAGCTCCGACCATCCCTGTTTACCAGCACTTAGTCAGCTCCGACCATCCCTGTTTACCAGCACTTAGTCAGCTCCGACCATCCCTGTTTACCAGCACTTAGTCAGCTCCGACCATCCCTGTTTACCAGCACTTAGTCAGCTCCGACCATCCCTCTTTACCAGCACTTAGTCAGCTCCGACCATCCCTCTTTACCAGCACTTAGTCAGCTCCGACCATCCCTCTTTACCAGCACTTAGTCAGCTCCGACCATCCCTCTTTACCAGCACTTAGTCAGCTCCGACCACTGGTTCTGGGAGGAGCTGGACGGAAGTGCAGCTCTACCACAGCGTCGGCGTCCCACATATCAGGGAGAAAAGCAAATATGTACAAAATCTACAAGACACAATGCCGTATTCAGTCCTCCAGATGTTTGCAGTATTTAGTACTGCATTAGTATGAACCATTCAGTGGATGTAGAGTTTTCCGGTCCTCCTTGAATAAAGCTGATCAGGAATTAAATGATGAAGAAAAGACGACGGAAGGTGAGTGAGTTTCCAAAGTTTTCAGGTGGAACCATCGATACGGGAACCTCATGAAAAATATTATTGGGAGGGGGGAAAGTCTTCCACTGCATAAAACTTTTCTTCAGCTCTAAAATGAGGTATTACTGGTGTTGTTATATGGACCAGCAAGCGAGTTACGAACGTTTGAGTAAATTTTCTAGCCTGGGATCTTTATGTTTGGCAGAGCAGGAGACCTCTCCAAGATGGCGGCGCTGTCGCCACGCTGCGTCAACAGGTGCATCTAGTGTTTCTACCTATGGGTGGAACCAGGAACCGTTGGAATGGGGAGTTTTCCTCCATGTTGGTTTTTATATTCATGGTTCTACATGTCTTGACCAGTGGAGGGGCTCAAGCTGGACTCTGGGTTCGATTGTAACCACAAGGTCAGTCCTCCGGACTCTTCCTGGCCTCTGCTGCAAAACCAGCTCCTTCAGGGGGCGGAGCCTGCAGGGGGCGGAGCCTCCCGGGACGCCACAGTGGGCGAGGAGCGTCGGGGAGGCGAAGAGGAAGCTAGTGAGCTGACGGCCGACGTGGGAGACACACTTCTGCCTGTCACTCAAGTAAATATTTGTTGTTTCTTGCTGCCGTCACAACAGGCGTACGCAACCAATCAAACACAGAAGAGCACATGCTGGAGAAACACTGCTACCACCACAGCCAGTTTCCTCACAGTCGTACTTTATACAACATATTATACAATTATTATCATTATCGTTATCGTTATCGTTGTCGCTATCGCTATCGTTATCGCTATCGTTATCGCTATCATTATTATCGTTATCGTTATCGTTATCATTATCGCTATCGTTATCGCTATCATTATCGCTATCATTATGATCGTTATCGTTATCGTCATCGTTATCGCTATCGTTATCGTTATCGCTATCGTTATCGCTATCATTATTATCGTTATCGTTATCGTTATCGCTATAGTTATCGCTATCGTTATAGTTATCGTTATCGTTATCGCTATCGCTATCGTTATCGCTATCGTTATCGCTATCATTATTATCGTTATCGTTATCGTTATCGCTATCGTAACCGCTATCATTATTATCGTTATCGTCATCGTTATCGCTATCGTTATCGTTATCGCTATCGTTATCGCTATCGTTATCGCTATCGTTATCGCTATCATTATTATCGTTATCGTTATCGTTATCGTTATCGCCATCGTTATCGTTATCGCTATCATCATTATTATTATTATCATTATCATTATCGTTATCGTTATCGTTATCGTTATCGTTATCGCTATCGTTATCGCCATCGTTATCGTTATCATTATTATTATTATTATCATTATCATTATCATTATTATTATCATTAGAGGAGAGTAGAGGAAGAGGAGTAGAGGAGGAGAAGAGGAGGAGTAGAGGAGGAGTAGAGGAGAGGAAGAGTAGAGGAGGAGTAGGAGAGGAGGAGGAGTAGAGGAAGAGGAGTAGAGGAGGAGTAGAGGAGGAGTAGAGGAGGAGTAGAGGAGAGGAGGAGTAGAGGAGGAGTAGAGGAGGAGTAGGAGAGGAGGAGGACAGGAGGAGTAGAGGAGGAGTAGAGGAGAGGAGGAGTAGAGGAGGAGGAGAGGAGGAGTAGAGGAAGAGTAGAGGAGGAGTAGAGGAAGAGTAGAGGAGGAGTAGAGGAAGAGGAGTAGAGGAGGAGTAGAGGAGGAGGAGAGGAGTAGAGGAAGAGGAGTAGAGGAGAGGAGGAGTAGAGGAGGAGTAGAGGAAGAGGAGTAGAGGAGGAGGAGAGGAGGAGGAGAGGAGGAGTAGAGGAAGAGTAGAGAAGAGTAGAGGAGGAGGAGTAGAGGAAGAGGAGTAGAGGAGAGGAGGAGGAGAGGAGGAGGAGAGGAGAGTAGAGGAGGAGTAGAGGAGAGGAGAGAGTAGAGGAGAGGAGGAGTAGAGGAGTAGAGGAAGAGGAGTAGAGGAGGAGTAGAGGAGGAGGAGAGGAGGAGGAGAGGAGAGTAGAAGAGGAGTAGAGGAGGAGTAGAGGAGGAGTAGAAGAGAGGAGAGGAGGAGGAGATGAGGAGTAGAAGAGGAGGAGAGGAAGAGTAGAAGAGGAGTAGAGGAGAGGAGGAGTAGAGGAGGAGGAGAGGAGTAGTGGAGGAGTAGAGGAGGAGTAGAGGAGGAGGAGAGGAGTAGAAGAGGTAGAAGGAGGAGTAGAGAGGAGTAGAGGAGGAGGAGAGGAGGAGTAGAGAGAGGAGTAGAAGAGGAGGAGAGGAGGAGTAGAGGAGGAGTAGAGGAGGGAGTAGAGAGGAGTAGAGAGAGTAGAGGAGGAGTAGAAGAGGAGTAGAGGAGGAGTAGAGAGGAGGAGAGGAGGAGTAGAGAGGAGGAGAGGAGGAGTAGACTCTTCCTCTTCAGAGGAGGAGTAGAGGAGGAGTAGAGGAGTAGAGGAGGAGTAGAGGAGGAGTAGAGGAGTCGGTCGGCGTCGAGGAGTAGAGGGAGTAGAGGAGGAGTAGAGACTCTTCTCTTCTTCGGTACTCAGCTTCTACTCTTCTTCTTCTTCTACGTGAGTCGAGGAGTCGAGAGAGTAGAGGAGGAGTGCCGATGTCCGAAGGCAGCAGTCGTGCAGCAGTGATCAGTTTGCTAGTAGTCAGCGAGTACCTGAGTGGCAGATCCTTATCAGCCTCAAATAATTAAAGCGTTAATTAAAAACGCTGCTTCAGTGAACAAGAAGAAGAGATTAAGAGCTTCTTCTTATGTGACTTTATCAATGAAGCTTTTCAGGAGGAGGAAGAAAAACACCATTGTTTACTCCTCTTCCTCCTTCACACCGCCACAAAGGAAGAGTGAATCACGCCCATTCCCCATCGCCTGCATCACGCCGTCATGTTTACACGCTGTCATGTTTACACGCCGTCATGTTTACACGCCGTCAAGTTTACACGCCGTCATGTTTACACACTGTCATGTTTACACGCCGTCAAGTTTACACGCCGTCATGTTTACACGCCGTCATGTTTACACGCTGTCATGTTACACGCTGTCATGTTTACACGCCGTCATGTTTACACGCCGTCAAGTTTACACGTCGTCATGTTTACACGCTGTCATGTTTACACGCTGTCATGTTTACACGCCGTCATGTTTACACGCCGTCGTTTTTACACGCCGTCGTGTTTACACGCCGTCATTTTTACACGCCGTCATGTTTACACGCCGTCATTTTTACACGCCGTCATTTTTACACGCCGTCATGTTTACACGCCGTCATTTTTACACGCCGTCGTGTTTACACGCCGTCATGGCTGAACATTGTCATCATAATCAACATCATCATAATCCTCATCATCCTCATCATCATCACCATCATCACCATCATCATCATTAAGGTTACCATTATCATAATCATCATCATCATCATCACATCATCATCATCATCACCATCACCACCATCACCACCATCATCACATCATCATCACCATCATCATCATCACCATCATCCTCATCATCATCATCACCATCATCATCACCATTATCACATCATCATCATCATCACCATCATCACCATCACCATCACCACCATCACCATTACGATTACCATTATCATAATCATCATCATCACCGTCATCATTACGATTACCATTATCATAATCATCATCATCACCATCATCATTACGATTACCATTATCATAATCATCATCACCACCATCATCATTACGATTACCATTATCATAATAATCATCATCACCATTACGATTACCATTATCATAATCATCACCATCATCATTACGATTACCATTATCATAATCATCATCATCACCATCATCATCACATCATCATCATCACATCATCATCATCATCATCATCACCATCACCATCATCACCATTATCATCATCACCATTACGATTACCATTATCATAATCATCATCACATCATCATCATCATCATCATCACACCATCACCATCATCATTACGATTACCATTATCATAATCATCATCACCATCATCATCACCACCATCATCATTACGATGACCATTATCATAATCATCATCATCATCATCATCATCACATCATCCTCATCACCATCATCATCATCATCCACCATCATCATCACCATCACCATCATTACGATTACCATTAGCATAATCATCATCATCATCATCATCATCACATCATCATCATCATCACCATCATCCTCATCACCATCATCATCATCATCACCATCATCATCATTACGATTACCATTATCATAGTCATCATCATCATCATCATCATCACCATCATCATCACCATCATCCTCATCACCATCATCATCATTACGATTACCATTATCATAGTCATCATCATCATCATCATCATCACCATCATCATCACCATCATCCTCATCACCATCATCATCATCATCATCGAATGACGAATGATTCTCATGAATGAGAGAGGAAGAATGAGAATTAGCTTTTGCTTCAACATCCATCCTTTTGACCAGTTGGATACTTGATGTTTATTCTGTTTCCTGAAGACCGCCAAAATAAAATTCAACATGTTTGCCGGCCATTCTCCAGACACTGGAATCCTATTTGACATGTTCCTGTTAATAGTCTGTACCTTGTATGTTGTGTTTATCCCATTATAACAACTTTACTGTGTATATTTCACTTTGAATAAAACTATGAGCAGAAACAAGATTTGAATGTTTCACAGATTTAAAACGGTACAATGTTTTATGTTCCAGTGAATCACAATGAGAAGAGATCATGGTTGTGTATGTGTTCTCAGTTATTACTTTACTTTCTCCGGAGCCTCCACCCTGAAAACCCCCAGTGTGAAAAAGGCTCCTAATGCTTCAGATGTGAGGAGAATTTACAGCGCAGCAGGATGGGCCTGTGATAGAGCACAAGTGGAACATACTTGAAGGTTTTAACAGTGTAAAACGAGCCTCTCTGTGACCCACAGGTAATTCAATTCATCTGCAAGAGGCTGAAATCTTTTCATGTCAAGACAAAATACTCCAGGGTCACTTTTATGGTGCGCGAAATAACCCTCGAACACCCCGAGAGTGTTTCTCACCGCAAGCAGGAAGCAGGATTGTGCCCGTCTGTGCTCAGAACACAATGTTTGCTATGTAAAGAGGAAACACTCAGAACACTTGCAATACGTTCTTGTCCAACGACAAGGCTCTGTACTTTCTTGTTTGTGGCTGCCAGCGGCCGGGGTCATCCTCTGCTGTGTGAAGTCACTCACATTGTGAGGATGCTCACACAGCTAAAGTGTTTCTGCTGATAAATCACTCTGCCTCTTGTGGTGTTTCAGCTGCCCGAGACCTCGACCCTCCATAAACTGTGTGCTTCTTCCTGCGTGGTTACGAGTGGAAAGACGCGTCGCTCTCAGCTCGTACTGTCAAGTCTGTCCAACACACACCAGTGAAGTTTGAAAAAGGTGGAAGTTCCCGAAGAGAAACTAATCTCCCGACAACCTGGAACTGAGGGGCTCCACATGTGCGCTCTGCTCTTTAGAATCCTCCCAGAGATGCTCAGCTTCAGAACATGTGCAGCACATGTCCAATGAAGAGTTCCCAACATCTCCGTCTTCTGACTGGAGAACCACAACGTCCATCCAGCTCACTGGCAGTATGGAGAGCCTCAGGCCTGGCCTGGGCCCTGGACCTCAGGTCTTGCTCTGGACCGGGCCATCAGGCCCCGCTAATCCTTAGGCCCTGTTAACCAGCGTTTTACAGTCAAATGCAAAACTGCAGTTGCATCTTGGGATCTGTTGCTCCAGTCACTGAAAACGCTAGCGCCCCGTCTCTGTGGAAATGCTCCCATTTTATTTGACCTTAATAATAATAATAATAATAATAATAATAATAATAATAATAATGCATTGGTTTTATACAGTGCTTTTTTCCCCTGGACACTCAAAAACGCTTTACATTAATATACAGTTTTGTTTTTACAAACAGTTCTATTTTTTTAAATTCCCAGTTAAAAGACACCCAGAAGTGTATCTTGTGAGCCATTGAGGACGTTGAAGGGTTAAGAGACAAGCTGGAGCAGCATTGTTCCAGAAGACGCTGTGGAACACAGCGAGCGTGATTGGCTGTGAGTCACTTCACGCTCTCACACGGGGCACCTGTGCTGAAGCGTCGCTCCACATTTAATCTGTCTTTTTGTTTGAGCCATTCATCTGTCGACGCTGCGCTCCGACAAAACTGAAAAAGAACAGATCTGCCTGCAGGGTTGCTGCTCTATCGCCTCTCCGTTGGTGACATACCTCCGATCGTCAGTCCATCCACCCCAGCTGTCCTCATGTCGCCACGGCAACCAAG